>NC_057004.1:2069544-2125521 GCF_000002595.2 Chlamydomonas reinhardtii | reverse complement strand
AGGGCATGTGCCCACACGCCCTGCACATCGAATTCCGATAAAGCTTCCCCCTGCTGATCACGCCCACCAACCGTATGTAGGCCACCACTCGCACAGTTCAGCCTACCCGCCGCTGCCGCACCCACTCGCGCCCCTCACCTGCGCCGCCAGGTGCTTCTTGGCGTCCATCTTGCCCGCGCCCGCCACGATGCGCGCCTCGGGTGACAGCTCCTGCTCCTCAATGACCGCCTTGTCGTACCTGTGCAGGTGGGTGTGGGACGGCCGAAGGTGTGCGTGCATTTGAGGGGCGCTAGCATGTAACTCCACAGCAGGCCCCTATCACTCACTGGCGCCGCTGCAGTGCCTGCTTGCCCGTAGCCCGTACACCTCTCACCGGTGATACGGCAGTGAACATCTACGCCACCCGAGCTGCCACCGCCCATCCACACAATCCGCTCACGACCGCGCCCGTCGCCCCTGCCGGCCGCACAGCCGCGGACTCGCGCACCTCTCCGCCAGGCCCTTGAGCTCCTTGATGACCTTCTCGTTGCTCTCGCTGTGCTGCGCAAAGTCTGCCAGCCGCAGCCCCGACGTCCAGCCGCGCTTGGACAGGTTGAGGAGCATGCGCTCCTCCAGCTCGTTCTTGCTGCGGAGTGTTGGGGCGCGTGAGCGTGGCTCGTGAGGTAAGGGCGCGAGGGTGTGCAATCAGGGTGCTGTAACGCGAAATGCAAGTTGAATGCAGAGCAGCCCAGCGCACTGCGGGTTTGTATCACGTAACGCCACCTGCCATTCGGAGTGCAGGCTCGACAGTTGGTCAGGAAGTGGGGCTGCTGCGCCCCCGCAGCCTGTCAATACGATCTGCATCTTTACAAACAGGTGTAATTCAAGGTCTCACCGGTAGTTGATGGCGATGGAGTAGTAGTGCCGGTTCAGGCCGTGAATCAGCGCCTGTGAGCAAGCAGGCAACCACATAAACTACCGGTATGCCTCCTACGTGCCTACGCCATTCCGAACAACCATCTGCCCCGCAGTCATTTGGGCAGCCGCTGCCCTCCTCTGTCTTGGGACAACCGCTGCCCACCTCTGTCCCCCACCTCTGTCCGGTGACAGCCGCTGCCCACCTCTGTCTTGTGACAGCGGCTGCCCATCTCTGTCCTGTGACAGCCGCTGCCAGATCCCTGTGTCCAACCGGCCGCACGCGGCGCCCGCCGGTGCCTACCCGGTCAGCCCCGCCCACCCGCGCCCCCGCCCCAGTGCTCGCTCTGCCCAGCACCCAGCACAGCCCCGGTCACCTGGATGGAGGGCTTGTTGAGGTGCCCCAGGTTTGAGGTGGTCTGCCGCGGCTCCTGGCCCAGCATCATGGTCTGCGGGCTGATCAGGCGGAAGGCGTCGATCACCACCTTGCCCTTCACACTCTGCACTGGATCCACCACCACTGCCACCGCGCGGTTGTTCAGCGCCTCGAAAGACTGCGCCGGTTTGAGGACAAGGCGCGATGAGGGAAAAGAGCAGTTGGGAGGAGGTTAGAACCGCGCGAGAGTGAGGTCAGCAGCGCAGGGGAAGAGGGCGTGCACGCAGCTGAGTGGGTACGCGCCATCGATGCGTGCGGTTGCCTGGTGTCGCGCCCCGCCAGCTTACGCTGCACGCTACGGGGAGACTTGCGGCTTGAGCGATTCCTGCACGCCCCCGCACGACAACACACCTGCTGCGTGTTGATATCCACGCCTGACAGCCAGCAGCCGAAGCCGGGGTGTGAGTGGTACCAGCCCACCACCATCTCCGGGCTGTGCGGCGGAGTCCCAAGGGTGAGGGGACACGGTGAGGGGGCCAGCCACCTTAGCAGTGGCTTTGAGGGGCACCACAACTTGGCGGCCCGTGCAAAAATCGGTGTCCCTGCGCTCTGCCCCGCCCACCCGCGCCTCGCGTGCAGGGCAGACCTGCAGCAAACCCGTCCTGTCGCCGTGTGCCCGCCCGTTGGCCCCTCCCCTCTTGCTCCCAAACCCTCTTCTCCCCAAATCCTCCAACCACTCACCGGCCCACTTGTTTAAGCATGTCAAGCATCTTTGTCTGGAACACGGGGTCTACGGCCTCCACGGAGACGCCTGTGCCTGACTGCGGCATCGCAAACACGTCCACCACCCGCACCGTGTAGTCGTCCACAAACTCGCCCAACATGAGGCCCATGACCTCCATGGGCACACCGGCGCGGCCTATTGCAAAGGTTGCGGGCAGAGTGGGCGGGTGGATGATTGAAGAGCTGCTGGTGCACGGGTTGCAAGCAAGCTGGGTGCCGAAGCTGGACACGGGGTCGCAGCGCAGGGCCTTCAAGCGCTCGCGGTCGGCCTCCAGGATGTAGCATCATCACTACTATCAGAGGACCCAAGCAAACACGGCGCCTTACCGTGCTTGAGCATTTTCAGCAATGCGAGGGAAGAGATGTAGATCTGCTCTGCGGTGTCCACCTGAGGCGTATCTGTCGGGGGCCCAGCTGCTGCTGCTCCCCGCATACCCGCAAACATGCGCTGCAAGCCGTCCATCCTGGTGAACGAACCGGCTGTCGCTAGGGTAGCCTCACGCTCGCGGGTCTAGGCCCCAGCAAAATATAGTTTATGAAGTTATCAAATGCAAGTCTCTAAGCAGAATGTTGTCAAATACGCGAAATTAGCTCGAGCGAGGTCCTCTCGTGAGGCAGCACAGACTGTCAACGAGTCCCTTAGCAGCAGCCTGAAGATGTCTAAATGGTTCCACGATGGAGCCAATATAACACGTATAGCTTAACAGCTCGATTCTCCGGTGCCATCGCCAAACCCTGACAATCCATGTCGACACGAGTTCACCCCAGGTCACCCCACGGTCTTACCTGAACCCCGCTGAAGCTGAAGCAGCGGGAGGCCGCCAGGGCGATCAAAATTACGTTGTCACAACCGCGGCTACACAGCTGCGCGTGGCATTGGACGAGTGCATCCTGCATATGTGCTGGAAGGGCAGGTACTGTCGTGCCCACGCGCTGCGGCTCTGATGGCAATGGGCCGGACAAGGAGTAGAAGCTGATTCGGCGGATGGTAGATAACAGACGCACGCATATTAGGGGTGTCCTGCCTTTGATATGCCGGCGGGGCGCTAATAACGGGGCGTCCTCATATGCAGTAGCGCACCTCCTGTCCTGGATGCGTGCGGCTGAACGGCTGACCGCACTGCGTCGGTGTAGCGCGCAAGGCATGCGCAGCTCTGGACATGCCTCGTTCCAAACATGCGGTAAAGGCGACACGCGGACTACCATCGATGCCCTCGGCCCTCCGACAGCTCCCAGCCGAGCTGATCGGCGCTGATTGAAGGCCCCTACGAGAAGCCAGACTGTGCCTTATCGCCGTGTAGGTAGTAACACCTGCAGAGCAATGACCTGAGGTGCCATATACTATTTTGTCGCAAGTACTCTCCTAAAGCCCAAAGCAATTTCGTAGTGAACATTTGTGAATTCGGCCGTGACTCGGGCTTACGGGCACCCTGCGTCGGTTTGATAGGGAGCCCTGTGTGGCCATTGTATAACTAAGGAGACCACGTTGCGTTCTCGCGCCTTTCCGGCCCCGGGCTTCAACTTGCCCGAGGGCCGCACCGTTGCCGCGGCGATGGGCCCAAGCTTCTGGGTGGTGAGCATAGAATAGTACCGTCCAACTCCGCGGCGCAGGATCGCCGTGCCCCGGGGCAAGGGAAGCGGGGCAAGGAAAGCAATTTGTCAGCTTAAATGTTGCCCGGTTGCATTTCGGTGAATCCGGCGCTCCCGCAGGTCCAGCCCTCCTCGGGAGTGCTTGCTCCCAGCACCGTCCTGGCATGTCTGGGCGTTGCGCTATCACTCTGGGCCGGAAACACGGGAGCGCTTCTCCTCATCGGATTTATCGTCACGGCGGCCCTTGCCGCTTGCTCAACCAAAGGCAGGTGTCACAGGCAACCCTTTAAAAACTGGAACTTGTTCGCGGGAACTTGTTCGCGGGAACTTGGGGGGCCGATGCTGTAATAGGGTGGGAACGTATGACGCTCGACCGTTACGGCACTACTTGCAGGCTTTTGGCTCAAAGCTGCTATGGAGAAGGCCGTCACGGCGGGACAGGAAACTGAAGCAGCGCCGCTTCGCTCCTACGGGGACGACACGAACAATGGGTGGCCTGCCGACTGCGCAGTGCACAGGCTGCGACGTGTGACCGGAGATCCTTCTGAGCTTAAGCCTGCAGATATGTTGCCGGCAAGAACGGATGTCGTTCAGTCTGCGGGAGCGCCGGCCGCAAAGGCAGAACGCGCGCCGCTCACGCCCGGCTCCTCGCCGCTCACGCCCGTCTGCGCGCTGACGCACGCCGCCATGGCCAGCACCGACGACAGCGGCGCCTCGCTACCCAGCGCGCCCTCCGCCGTCGTGGAGAGTGTCCAGGCCGTGTCGCTGCTGCGCCGCACGCACCTGCGCTACCGCGGCCACCACTCCGTGCACCACCCCGCCGCAGCCGCGTCCATCCGCTCCAGCGCGCATGCCACCGGCGCCGGCGAGGCTGCGGCCCTGTCGTCGCTGCTGCCGCAGCAGGCGGCGCGGCAGCGCTGCACGCAGCTGTACATCAAGCTGCCGGGTCTGGACCCAAAGGACCTTCGACCGGGCTTCGTGGCCGCTGTGAACGAGTCGCTGCAGCTGCACGGCAGCGCGCTGCAGGTGGTCGGCGCGGCCGTGAGGCGCGGGTGAGAACGCCTGCGGTGGGGGCGCAAGGGGAGATGCGGGCAAGGGGCAGGGGCTGCTGGCATGGTTGCGTGGACAGGGGGAAGGGCGCAGGTCGACAAATGTGGATACGGCAGGTCACATGCGCAGCGGGGCGTGCGTGGTCCGGCCGGTATGGTCGCCGGCACGTGCGTTTCGCGAATGTGTCATACTGGGTCTGAGTCTCTACGACAACTACGGTAACTGAGGCACGCGGCACCTGCCAGACAGGGGAGGGGCTGAAGCGCCCAAGTGTGCAACCCTAGCCCACATAGCTTGCGCTCAAAACCCTGTGCATGAACAAAAGCCAAACGAGTATCAGCTGTTGCTGCAGGTGTGTGGAGCTGACTCTGGACCTGATGGAGCGCCAGGACGCTGGGGCCGCCGTGGCAGCGCTGCTCGCTGGCGGCAACGCCGCAGCTGCCGCTGCGGCGGTGGCTGACGCCGAGCTTTCCGAGGTGCTGGACCTGCCCGCACTCATCCTGTCGGCCATGGGGGTGCCGCAGACGTCGGGCGGGCTGCTGCGCCTGCCCGCTGGCACCGCTGCGTACACCGACGCTGACGAGGGCGAGGAGCGCGGCGGGCAGTGCGTGTTCGTGCAGCGGCGCGGCAACTGCTGGAGCCTGCAGTGGGACCCCGACGCCATGACCTGGGCGGTGAGAGACGGACCGGTTGACCGCCTGGACGACCCCCTCGCGCGCTATGGCGCCGCCAGCGCGCCGCCGGCGCCCCAGGTGGTGCTGCACGCTCCGCTGGCGGCGCACGCGGAGGAGCAGCTGGCGGCAGCTGCGGCGGTGGCGGCGCAGCAGCAGCTGGCGCTGCTGTCGGGCGGCAGCGAGGTGTTGCCGGGGCCGGGCAGCTGGCCCAAGCTGCGCCTGGCGATGGCGGTACAGGGCTGCGAGGCGTGGCGCTTCGCCGGCTACGCCGGCGCCGAGGCCGCCGGCACCGCGTCTGGCGCCCCGGCCTGCGCCGCCGCGGACCTGAGCCTGGTGGCCAAGGCCAACGGGCGCTGCGTGGACGTGCCCGTGCTGTCGGTGCTGCGCTCCGGCGCCGCGCTGGTGCTGCAGGTGGAGGTGGATGTGGCGCTGCTGGCCGCCGGCCGCCACAGCCGCTGCCCCGGCCTGGTGCTGCGACTGGAGCTCTGGCGCGGCGCTGCGCCGCCAGCCGGCGCGGCTGCGCCGGCGGGGCCGCAGCGGGAGGTGGCGGCTCCGCCGCCGCGCATGCTGGACGCGGTGTGCGTGGCGTGCCTGCGTGAGGCCGGCCCCGTGTCCGAGCTGCTGGCGCTGCAGCGGGAGCTGGCGGCGGCGGGGCAGCTGGACCCCTGTGATGACGCCTTCCTGTCCGGCCCCGAGCAGCGTGAGGAGGCGGAGCAGCTGCTGGGTGACCTGGCCACCTGGCTGGACTTCGTGGCGGCGCTGCTGGGCAGCGCAGGCGCCGCCGCCGCAGCCTCCAAGCCGCAGCGGCGCGGCGTGGAGGTGGCGGCCTTGGCGGAGGCGGGAACCGAGGAGGAGGCGGGAACCGAGGAGGAGGAGGAGGAGGAGGAGGAGGAGGAGGGCTCGCAGCGCAACGAGTTGGACCTGAGCGGCGAGGTGGCTCACCTGCTGCTGCAGCCCGACCTGGCGCCCACGCTGCTGGCGGCCGGCCAGCACCTGTTGGAGCACTTCGTGCAGCACGGCCGCACCGAGCTGGCGCGCTGCGTGCAGGAGCTGCTGGTGGCGGCGGTGGAGCGCCTGCGCGCGGCGCCCGGCGGCGGCGGCTTGGCCGCCGCGGCCGCCGTGACGGCGTTGGTGCCGCCCGCCTGCCGCGGCGACCACACCTCTGCTGCGCCGGTGCTGACGCTGCTGCACCGCGCGGTGCGCAGCGGCAGCCAGCGCATGACCGAGCTGGTGCTGCAGTGGTACCGCGAGGCCGAGACGTCTGCGGCGAGCGAGGTAGGCTCCGGCTCCGTGTGGAGCGCACGCGCGCCGGGCGGCATCACGCCGCTGCACATCCTGGCGGTCGAGGCGCGCTGCCTGCCGCCGCTGGCAGACCAACTGCCGGAGGTGGCAGCGGCGCTGTCCGGCCCGGGCAGCCCTACGGCTGCTGAGGCGCTGCTGCGCTGGAGCATGGCATCGTTCCCGGAGGCTGTGACGGTGTGGAACACGACGCGCGACGCGGCCGGCAACACGCCGGCGGCGCTGTGGGCGTCGCTGGGCGGCGGCGACCTGCAGCTTGTGATGGCAGCGGCGGCGCTGGAGCAGGTGGCGGCGACAGCGGCGGCTGACGAGAACGAGGTGGGTGCGCTTCGTGCTGTGAATCGTTGTTAAAGCACGATTGTGCACGGAAATGTTTGCTACGGGGCTTCTGTGGGTGCCTGTAGCCCGCGCTTACCAGAACGCATCCACATCATCAAACAGGTGGCGGACGACCTGCAAGTGCGTGCCTCAGCGCCGGTTCCTCACATGCCCGCGGTCGGTAGCGCCGAGGGCCTCGCCGCCACTACCACCACGACCGACGCACGGGAGCAGGGCAGTAGCAGTACCGCTGTTGCTTCCGCTGCCGCCGCCGGGCCTGCTGCTGCGGCCGCCAGATCCCACGAGGCGGTGGCCCGGCTGCTGGCGGCCCCGCCCTCGCTGTCGCAGCTGATGCGGCTGTGCTTGAGCGGCTTCCCCGACCCGCACATGGAGCGCAGGTGAGGCAATTTTGGCAGTAGGGTGTGAAGTCTGTGAACATGCGAGTTGGCGGCAGCGGCAGTGCATCCGCGCATGCGCCGCTTATGCATACCCGCACACTGGCTATCCCCGCTGTAGCTCTACATCACATGCCGCCTTCGTCTCAGCGCATTTTGCGGCAAGCGTACGGTATGCACGACTTCGCCAATGCGCTCCCATCAATGACCCGTGACCCGTGCACACGCCTGATTGCGGCCCACCGCGCGGTCGCAGCTACGTGCACTACGTGACCATCACGGCGCGCGGCACCACCTTCATGTGGGTGGTTATCATGGTGCTTGCGCACGTGGCGGCGGTCGTCAAGTCGCTGCACACCGGCGAGGCGCGCCAGGTGCGTGCGGGACGTCACGGCATCGGTTGTGGTGCGTGCGCGCAGGGCAGTGCACACGCCTAATCACCGTTTTGCTTTAAAGACAGTGCGAGCGTATGCTGAGCATGTCAGGTCTCTGTCGGCCGCAGCAAGCAGGGCAGGGCGTTGCTGTGAGCACTTGCCCAGTCCAAACCAGCGAACAAGCTGCGTGTCGCAGAGTACTTGCCGTTTGGCCTGGCGCTGACGCCGTCTCATTGTGCCTATGCATCCCGCCGTCCGGTGTGTGCAGGCGGTGGTCGGCGGCGCCTCCTACGCCCTGACGCTGTGCTTCATGGTGTTTGCGCCGCGCGCCTACGCCTCCCTGCGCGAGCCCCTCATGCTGAGCTGCCTGGGTGGCCGCACCGTGTGCCGCGCGCTGCTGTGGCTGGCACCGCAGTGGCTGCACATGAGCGAGAAGTGAGTCGTCGCGGCCGGCGACGGGCCGGCGCCAGTGTGTACCTCACCGTGGGCAACCGCGAAGACTGCAGCGTACCATATACCGTGCAGTTTTGGTACTTCCTCCTCGCTGATTCGCCGTGCCCCAACATTTTTGCTTTTGCAACCCTCCCTCGCTCCACAGCGTGGTCAAGTACGTGGTGTATGGCCTGGACATCCTGCTGGACGGCGCACTGGAGGGCACCTTTGAACAGGTGAGGGAGTCGTGAGAGCTGTAGCAGCTGCAGCACCCGCACATCATGGCTTTCTGTGCTCGGGTAGGCCCTGTTATGGCTTCGGTAGATCCGCAAGGTAGGGTTAAGGTAGATCCGCTCCGCTCGCGACCCAGCCGCCCTCGGCTGTGGGGTGCGTTGCTCCCTGCCTCCGCGCCTCCGCCTTCACCAGCGCTGCGCTGACCCGCGCTACTGCTCCTGCTGGCATTGCGTGTCACCCCCCACACAGGCGCGCTTCCCGCTCGCGGCCGTGGCCCGCCTGGTGGAGTGGTTCTTCCTGGCGCAGTTCATGCACAGCTACGGCATCGCCGGCCCCCGCCTGGCCGCCAACCTGGCGCGCGCCGCCCTCACCAGCAGCCTGGGCTTGGCCATGAGCGGATTCATGGACGTGCGCATGCGCGCCGCCTTCCTGCGGGACGCGAGGCTGGCGGCGGCACGCGCAGCCGCCGGCGGCGCGGTTGGCGCCGCCGGCGTGGTGCCGGGCACCAGCGCGGGCATCGCCGCCGCGTTCGCAGCGGGCGTGAAAGCCGGCGGCCCAGGCGCAGCCGGCATGAAGCAGAAGGCGGATTGAGCACGGCCGAAAGACTATTTTGGCTGAGACGGCATGCAATCAAGAGAGACAGTTTGAAGAATCGCACACTTGATGATTATCTGAAAGTGCACGACCGCGGGCTTTGAGGACATGGACCTTGGAGGACGAAACGCCAGCAAAAACGAAGAAGTAGCTGACACAAGCTTTACAAGCTTTATATTTATGGAGGAGAGGGGCCTGACAGTCGCCGTTGCAATACACAGAGACTACGATCATGGATACCGGTGCTGCTTTTGGTGCAGCACACAGGGATCGCAACGCACAAGGCTCGCCGCCCAGCTGTAGCGCTTCCCGCGTGTGAGGGGGCCGTGCGGTGGGGGCCGTGCGTTGCGGCGCTGAGCTTCTCCGATGACCCTTGTTTTACACGTGTTTCGGCAAAGCGGAGCTCAAGAATTCTGGTAATTACGCCGGCTAGGTATGGCCGCAGTCACGAGATCCACTGTACGTTGCTATGGGCTCTCCTGTCATTTTCGTGCAATAGCGTGGGGGCGTTTGTGGGGCTCGCTGACCTTGTTGCGGCTGACAGCGACGGGCGCGGTCTTTTTTGCTGGCATGTCTTGATGCACCGCCAGCAGTGCTGGAGGCCCGCGGCATACATATGTCGCCTGAAGGAGGTACGAAGATGCCGGCGGTTGATCAGAAGAAATAAGGTGTGGGGTTTTACTGCCGCGCTGTACCGACTGCTGAGTTGGCTGGTGTGACGCCATGTCAGACGTAACTCTGGTGGGGAAAGCTGTGCCTTGAAGTTGGAACGGACATAAAATTTGCACAAGGCTTTGCAGTCACACGCAACGATTGGCGCATTTTGTGGGGGCCAAGCTCACGCGCACCGTGCGCTGGCTGCGCGGGATGCCAGTGTGCTAAACCCCGAGTTCCGCCGCATGGCATGAAGAGGTCAGACGCTTCGGGGCGTGTTGCATATAGGGCGTTCCAAGGGGTGATAAGGATTCAACGATATGAGGCGCACGTACTCGACGATTACACATGCACACGCTGTAGTTCATTTTTTTTGCAAGCGCCCCGCTTCATAAGGGCAACTTAATCCCTTCCCCACAAATAATTTTGTTCCTAAAGGCCCGCTAAGTTTGGCGGGCATTGGAGGTGCCATTGGCCCACGTTTGGCGTTTGCACCGCTGACGCGCGAGCTTGGAGCTGGCGCCGATATGCGGTTGACTCACCTGCATATGTTCCAGTGCCGGTGCAGGCGGGGGCCGGGCAGGAGCGGGCCGGGTCTGCAGCCTGCAGGCCAGACAGGTTGATGGCGCATGCATGTATTAGTACTCAAGCCGATAGTATGCATGATTCTTAACACGTGTGGAGCAGGGCGCGGCTTCGAGGGGGCTGTTGTAGGAGTATGCAACCGTGGCGGTATGAGCAAGGGGTACGGCAAATGACTGTTGTCATCAGGGATGCAAGGATTTTTTGTCCCCGTGGCGCAGTCCCTTGTGGGGCGCGCGGCTGGGTAGGGTCGCTTGCTGGGAATACCAGCTGGAGGCCTATCAGGCTTCCAGCACGGAGAAATACAACCCATATACCTTATAAAAACGGTACGAGAGAGCGTGTGGCCGATTGCGATGAGGACATATTGTTGGCAGCGGCCATATGATGCTCCAAAGAGACGTTGGCCACATGAGGCTGTCGTGACGGCCTGGGATGCGATAGCACTCGCACGCTTTCTGGTTGCTGCGTCTAGGATGGCGGTCGGACGTTATGCGGGCCGACTGCGGCGTGTGAGAGGTGCTGCACGCTGGGTTGCCCTTGATGACGCATTCTTCATTTTCGCCAGGATGTGTGGGGCAGTGCGTAGCCAACGGATCGCCCCAGGCCTGTAGGAGGCAGGTGGCTGGTCTTAATAAGGGCCGAGGCCTGCACGGCACGGCCTCTGCAATGCGTTGCGGGGAGCGAAGCTGGGTGACGCAATGCTGATTGCGCAAAGGGCACAGGGACGATGGCCAGCGCGCAGGACTCGTCCGACCCTGCCAGTGGCCTCGACCCGGGTGTCTACTTGCGGACAGGAAGAACTGGAGATAGATCACCCATATTCATAATTCGTGTGGGTAGGTTGCGCGGAGGCTACCACAGAACTGGACACAGTCTCAATGCGATTCCAGGAGTCCAGGCACTGGGGAACCCTTGTTTGTGTTCGGTCCTACCTGGCGACCGGTGTCTTGCCATTGAGGATGCATCAGGTGGAGCGCACCATTTTTTGGGGGTGGCGCGAAGGAGCTTTGAGCAGCCAAGGAGTTGTGGCCTTGTGGGTGGCACAGGCAGGGGTCATTACCAGGTTTTCCCCTGGCCGCGGCAGCCGAGGATATTGCCCAAACACCAGGGGTGCCCGTGAGGGTGTCGCTGCCAACGACATTAAATGGTATCCCCGTCACATCAATCCCTGGCCACAACGTTGCAAACAAAGCTAATCCAACGAGGGCAGCATGCAAGGCAGCATGCGCGTCGTGGCTTTCAACGGCAGGCCACGAGATCCCGTGCCCATGTACCGAGGGACAGGTGGGACTGTGGAGGGGCTCAGCCCCTTTTCCCGTGACCGGGGAACACTTGTCAGTCGGTGGAGAAGATTCGTCGGCGTGGGGAGAAAGGTACCGCCTTCCTGGTCCTGGTAATCCAGATCCACGGCGACTGGTGCGCCCCCCCCCCCCCCGTAAACTCCGTGGCGAAGCAGGATTGCGCGGGAAAAGGTGGAAAGGGAAGGGGGTTGATGTTGGGGGCGGTGAGCGTGAGGGTGAGGAGAGGCCGGGGCACTTCAGTCCGGACCGAGGGGGCGAGGAATGCGGAGGCGGGGGGCGCCAGGAGGCGCGGTCGGCGTCAAGACGGGCGGGTGAGGGCGGGCGGGCGGGTCACGAAGTCTGTGTTGGCACCGATCATGCCTCTTGAACCGTCTGGGACTCTGGATGACCGTCTGGATGAGGGGTGGTCTGGATCTTGGGGCATTCCACCCAAACCCTCGCCCCAACTGTTAAGGACCTCGGCCCGTGAGCCGGTCAACCGGCGGAGGCTGGCAAGGCCTGGCAAGGAGACCGGTACGTGCAGCTGGGCTGCAAATTCGCATGTGCACGGGAAGCGTGGCGGCCACGGTGCATGGGGAAGCGGGCGGGCGACTTTACGTTGGCCCATCAAGACAAACCTTTGCACTGGAACATAGCATACAACTCGAAGACCACCGTGGCCATCACTTAGGAACCAAACCGGGGATAGCGGGACTCCGGTCTTTCAAGATGCAGGGGTGACTTCTTTGACTTGGTCTGCATCTATTCAACTTCGAGCTTTGATATCGAGCCAGCATGCCGAAAAGCTCTGATGGCTCAGGCGAAGGCTCGAGCGACGAGGGCTCACACGAACGTCGCCTGTCGTCGCTGGTGCTTCGACCCGCCATCACTGTGCGTTCGCATTATGCTTGATAACTGCAAATCTGGGTGGCGTGGATTGGGCTCGAGCATGCGGGAGTCAGCGGGACATGTTGACAAATTTCTATTGTTCTCTGTGTACATACAGAACTTGCCGTCGATTGGAGGAGATGGGGCCTCTGATGACGATGATGACTCCGAGACGGAGGTCGTGTTCAGTCATATTAACTGGGCAGCGCAAGAGTCAATGATCGGCGACGAGGTGAGCTGAGCCCAACCCGTACTGATTGCTGGTTTGACTTGACGGGTATGTTCGACACCAAAACCAGGAGCTGGTGAGCCCTGGGCGAGCGCGGCTGCCCGCGGCGGAGTCGCCACGAGTGGCGGTTCGGCCGCAACCCGTGGCACCCTCAGCAGCGGTTCCCGGCGCACTGCCCAGCTCTAAGCAGACAGCCGGGGCGGAGTTCGCTACGCTTCCTGGTCACAGCCACGATCGTTCCTCTCTGTCAACGCCTGCTCGTACAGAGCAAGCAGCGCGGCGCAGTGCAGGTGCGAGAGCGGCAGACACAGTGCCGAAGCCGAAGCCACCGCGGCAGATGCGGCTGCACGCCCATGATAGACCGCAAGGCAGCACCTCCTTGCTACAGCTGCTAATAACCATTTCCTGTGTTGTCACTCCTGGGCCCCGTGTTGCGTTGCAGCAGGTCCTGCAGTACCAGCTGCACGTCTTCAAGCGAGGGCCTCCCAAAAAGCGGGTAGCGACGCAGAGGACGATGAGGATGAAGACGGGAGCAGTGCAGGCGGGGGCGCGGCGGACACGGAGTATGAGGGGCGTGGCTGGTTGTCAGGCGCTGCTGGGCGACTGGCAAATGTGGAGGAGCGCAAGCGGGTAAGAACCGGCGGGGATGCGGCTCAAGAAGCAGCATAGGGCTTGTCCTCTCCGGGCCCTAATTACGGCGCCAACATCATGCCCGTGGTTGCAGTGCCTTAGGGGGCCGTTGCACACAACTCTCCCGCTCACTGCTCATAAGGGGTTGTCGGTCATTCCTCGTGCTTCCTCTCATCCTGGTCCTCAGGCGGCGGCCGCAGCAAGCGACGCTGACCATGTTGCTGCGGCCGCACGTGATGCCGCGGCGCTACAGCTGCAGCTACAGCAGCTCGCTATTGCAGCGTCGTTGGCTGCCGACGCACTCGGCGCGACCGTGGCAGGAGGACCCGCCGCCGCCGGCTCCTCGGCTGCCGCGGGGTCAGTGGTTGGTGATGACGGCAGCGGCAGCTTGGCGGGTGCCGAGTCCAGCACCAGTCCCGATCGTGCGGCGGTGCTGCGGAAGCTGCGGGAAGTAGACCGGGAGCGGGAGCAGCGCATCGCGGCGGACTTCCATGCAGCTATCCAGGTGGGGAGGGACTGCGGAAGGTTCGGGGTGTGGGGAGGATGCAGTGGGCTGTGGGTTTCGGCTGCAGTTGGGTCGGGCGGCATGCAGGTCGGACATGGTGCTGTTCGGACTGTCCCTTCTTGTTAAGTCGCATTCATAACGCGGTACAAAGACGGCATGAAACTTTAAAGCGTTAGTGGTTGGGGTCAGGCCACTTTGCTCAATCTCCCTGAATGCCACGCTGCATGGATCGCCTGCAGGAGGCGGAGGCGGAGCCGCTGCTCGTGGCGGCGACTGGACTCAGCCTGGATGCAGGCCCGGTGGCAGGCTTGGGGCTAGACGACCTTGATGCACTCATTGCGCGGCTCAGCTCCGGCGCCACAGACATGGGTGCCGGCGGCAGTGGTACCGGGCCCGCCAAGTCTTCGGCAGCAGCCGCGGTGGCCCCTGCGGCGTCTGGTAGCGGCAAAAGCGCCTGGGCGACGGAGCTGCCGGCCGCTGACAGCTTGTGGAGCGATGAAGAGGAGGAGAAGAAACCAACGCCGCCGGCGCCACGGCCGGCCGCGGCACCGCCGGTGAAGCCTTCGCCATCGGTGCATGCACCTGCGCCCCCAACCCCAGCCACTGCCACTACGAAGCCGCCACCTGCTGCCGCGGGCCCGCCGGCACCGCCGTCGCCTAGCAGCGGCGCTGCTTCCGCGCCGCTGCTGCCGCCCATGCCAGCAAAGTTCAAGTTCTTTGCCGCGCCGCCGCAGGCCGGCGCGGCGGCGCCCGCCGCCGCCGGCGCGCCGGCGGCACAGTCAGGTGCTGACAGCAGCTCCTCCGGCCCTGTGAAGCTGGACCTGCGCCAGAGCATTGCCGAGACGGTGGAGCGAAACCGGCGTGAGGCGGACGAGGCGGCAGTCAAGGCATTGGAGGCAGAGGCAGCGGCGCGCGCTTCGGAGGCCAAGGCGGCGGCGGCGAGGCGGCGTGTTGTCGACAGCGATGACGATAGCGAGGATGACGAGGCGGCGGAAGCGGCGCGGCGGGCGGCGAAGGTGAGGCCACAGCCGCCCCCCAAGCAGTCGCCGCCACCTGCTCCAGCTCCACCGCCAGCGCCGGCAGCTGCACCCGCTGCCGCGCCCGCGCCTGCACCGGCAGCGACTGCAGTAACTGCGCCGCAGAAGAAGGTCACAGCCACGGCCTCGGGAGGGGCCTCGACTGACTTGGCGGTGTCCGGGGCACCCGGCTCGACCGTTACTACCGGCGCGGGCAGCGCAACGGCGGTGTCGCGGCGGCCAGCGCTGAGCGACTCGTCCACCTCCTCCAGCTCCGTCGCAGTTGCCAGCGGCACCGCCGCTGGCAGCACTACCAGTCGCAGCGTGACGCTCAGCGGCGCCGCGGGCGGCGGCAGCGCCACCGCGGTGGCCTCCTCCAGCACAGGGACCGACTCCTCGGACCTGCGTGCCAGCGCCTCCAAGTCCGTGTTCGTGGGCACCTCGGAGAACAAGACTGCGGAGGCGGAGGAGGAGGAGCGGCAGCAAGACATCCGTGCGTACCTCAAGGCGAGGCAGCAAAAGCAGGAGCAGGAGCGGGAGGCGCAGCGGCAGGCACGGGCAGCAGAACAGGAGGGGAGCGAGGACGAGGACGATGCGGACGCAGGACCAACGGGGGCGGCCGCCGCCGCTGCGGCCGCCAAGTCTGCATCGGAGCGCCGCTGGCCCTCGCCGCCGCCTGCAGTGGCGCAGCGCGAGGCGGCGATCGGCGCGCATCCCCTGTCCAATGGCGTTGGGCCGACAGCCAAAAAGCCCGTTGCCGCAACCTCCGCACCGGCGGTTGCCACCAGCACCGCGGTGGGCCCCGACGGCGACGATGAGGAGGAGGAGGGCGCGCCCGCCCGCGCCTTTGCGCAGTGCAGCACAGAGGGCGACGAGCAGTGGGTGGCGGAGCCGACGCCGTCCACGGTGGTGCACGCCAGCCGCGAGCGCGGCGCGCGCATGGCTGCGGCTGGCACCGTGCTGGCACCGCTGGGGCCTGCCGCCGCCGCCGTCACCACCGCTTCCGCGAGCCCCAGAAGCAGCACCACGAACGACATCGGCATCACGGCCGTGTCACCGGTGGCGACCAGGGCCGCGCCGGCACCAGCCGCGCCGGCCGCGCCGGCCGCGCCGGCCGCGCCGGCCCCGGGCGGCGCCGACGCCGCGCGTCCCGCCTCGCTACAGCTCGCCTCTGCAGCTGCAGGCCGGGCATCCATCTCCGGCGTCAGCGACGGTGTGGGCGCGGCCTCGTTGGCAACGCCCTCATCCGCGCCGCACACCGACCTGGGCCGCCTGCCGGCCTGGCTCCCGCCCTCCAGCGCCTTCACGCTGCTGCTGGCATCGCCGTCAAACCTGCCCACCGCTGAGGTGGGCCAGCTGCTTGAGTGGCTGCTCAACGCGGCCGCCGCTTCTGGCGGCGCAGCCGCCGCCTCAGGAGCGGTCAAGGGCGCGCCGGCGTTCTCCGTGGTAGGCGCGCGACTGCTGGGCGTGTCGCCCTCCTCGCCACTGCTGCCCGCAGCGGCGGCGGCGTGCTTCGCCAGGCCGGCGGCCGCGCCGGCCTCGGCCTCGGCAGCGGGAGGCGGCGGCGGCGAGGTGCGGGTGCTGGCTGTAGCCTGCGTTGCCAGGGCAGGCGTGGACCCAGACAGCTACTGCCACGACGCCCTGCCCGCGGAGGCCGCCGCCGCGGCGGCGCCACAGCTGCTGACGGCGCTTGGTGCCGTGCAGTGGGCGGACGTGCTGCCGAAGGGCATCAGAAGCTCTGGCGGTGGCGAGCAGGCTGCGGCCACGACGCCGCAGGCGCTGCAGTCGGTGGGCGCGTGGGCGACGGCGCGTGCAGGTGCGGAGGCGGCGCTTCAGCTGTTCGACGTGCTGCGTGTGCCGACACAGGCCCTGCACCAGCACGGCGGTGCCTTCTCCACGCCGCGCAGCAGCCTCACGGGCGCCGCAACCACGCCATCTGGGTCAGCAGCTGCTGCTGCGGGTGTGGCGGCGGACCCGCCCGGTGTCAGCACGTTTGTGTCGCTTGTGAGCGAGGGCGTGCTGCGCGAGCCGGAGCTGCTGCGCGCGCTGCTGCGCCGCGCGTGCCGCCTGGGCCTCAGCTTGCGCGGGCTGCAGGTGTTGTACGCGACGGAGGAGGCCACGGCGTCGCTGGTGGCGACGACGCCGCACCGGCCCGCGCCCTTCACCGGCGGCGCACTGCTGGCGCTCAGCGGCCGACACGAGCCGCTGCGGCGATGGCAGGCACAGCTAGGGCCGCCCGACGCCCGACTGGCCGCGCTGGCGGAGCCCGGCTCGCTGCATGCGCTGTACGGCGCTGCTGTACGACACATCACGGCGTCGTACGACGCGGCGGCGGGCGCTCGCGAGGTGGCGGCGCTGTTTTGTGGCGGCGCGGGTGGGGTGGACGCGGCGTCGCCGCGGCCGGCAACCCCGGGCGCTGCGGCCGCGAGCCCTTTGGCGGCTGGTGCTGCTACGACAGGAGCCGCTGTGTGGGGGCTGACCTCGTGCTGTCCCACACAGAGCCAGTGGCTGGCGCTGTCTGGAGCCGGCGCGCCGCGCCAGGCCGCCGCGCTGTGGTGTGTGCAGCAGCTGGTGTGGTGCGGCTACAGCCTGCGCGGCCTGCTGCTGTCGGCGCTGCCGCCGGCCGCGCTAGCGGGCGCGTACGCCTCGGCGTCCGCCTCCGCCGCAGGGCCGCTGGCGGTCGTGGTGGAGGTGAGCAAGGAGGAGGCTGCGCAGCAGCTGCCCGTGCTGCTGTCGGAGCTGCCGCCGCTGCCTGGCGGCGGCGGAGCCGCCGCAGCCGCCGGTGCCGCGGCGGTGGTGTCCCAGAGCCCGCTGTGCAGCTCGGATGCGCTGCGTCAGCAACTCACACCGGCGGAGCTGCACTCGCTGCCGCCGCCGTACACGGCAGACCAGCTGCTGTCCGCCGCCGCCGCCGTGGCGCCCGACCTGGCGGCGCTGGCTGACGGCGCCGGCCGCGCCAGCTGGGACGGCAGCGGCGCCGGCTTTGCATCCGGTGCTGGTGCGTCCGACGCCGCGTCGGCGGCGGCGGGGCACGCACACGCCGAGGATGGCGTGGCGGTGGTGGCGCTGCAGGCGCGGCCGCTGCACGCGGCGGCGGCGGTGCTGGCAGCGCTGGTAGCGTATGTCACGGCGCCGGCGGCGCCTGCAGCCATCGGCGTGGCTGCTGGCGGCGCGGCGGCGCAGCAGATGGAGCTCGTGGGCGTGCGCTATCTGCGCCAAGTGCCCTCCGACGTGGCGGGCGCGCTGACGGTGCTACAGCCGCAGCCAGCCGGCGCTACTGCCACGTCGTCATCGCCCTCAGCAGCGGCTGGCGCCGCAGCGGCGGCCGCAACCGGCCGGCACCGGCTGGTGATCAGCCACCCGGCGCTGCTGGCGGCGTTCAACGGCCCCGCGGCGGCGGCGCGTGTGGCGGCGCTGCTGCAGGTGGCCGTGAGCAGGCTGGCGACAGCGGCGGCGGCGACTCAGGATGGCGGCGCCGCCACTGCTGCGGCCCGTCCCGGTGACACAAGCGCTGACCTCACGGCCTGGTCCGCCGTGGTCGACAAGCTACTGCGCGATTACCCCACGCTCGCGCTTGCGTCACCGCTGGCATCAGGCGCCACGGCAGCGGCCCTTGTGCCTCCGCCACCTAGCGGGACAGGGGCGGCGGCGCAGCCACCGCTGCTGGCGGCGGTCAGCCGCACCCAGGCCGCCGCCAAGGCCGCCCTGGCGCGCGCCTTCTCCTTGGCGCAAGTGTATCTCGACCCCGGTATGCACGACGGTGTGCACCGGCCGCCGCTGCCGGAGGCAGCGGCGGTGGCGGCAGCGGCCGCCGCCGCCACCACGCTGCCCTCGCCCTCGGCGCTGTGCCGGCTGCTGGCGGGCCCACAGCGGCTGCCTGCCGTGGTGGCGCTGGACTTTGGCGCGGTGGGCCGCAACCTGCTGCCGCGCCTCATCAAGGCCATGGCGCGCGAGGGCTACGCCCTGCACGGCGCCGCCACCGTGACGGTGGGCCTGCGCAGCGCGCTGGCCGCCGCCATGCCGGCGCTGGCGGAGCTGGCGCCAGCTGTGGTGCTGCACGTCAGCCGCAGCAACGCAGTGGCGCACCTGCGGCACCTGGCGGCGGCGCTGGCGCCGCCGCATGCGGCCTCAGCCGGGTCCGGGGGGCAGGGCGCGGGCGCGCACGTGTCGGGCGCCATCGGCGGCGGCGTGTACACGTGCGACACCTGGCGCGACGCGGCGGAGGTGGTGGCGGAGGTGTGGCCGGCGGCGGGCGGCACGGCCATCGTGAGCGCGGCGGCTGCGGCGGCTCCGCCGGTGGCGCCGGGCGCGCCGGCGCGGCGGTTCGTGCGGCCGGAGGGGTCGCGGCTGCTGCAGCTGACGGCGATGGTGGTCACTCCTGGAACAACACATGCCGCCGGCACAGGTGCGCCTGCCCGTCTCGTCTGAGCTCATGCCCCCGGTCTCGCTAAGCAATCCCACACACCATGACGCATTGTCGCCACCATCTGACGCCAGCCCACCTCCCTGCTCCTTTCTTACCCCCATACCGCAGATGCTGCGTATCCCAGCCTGGGCGGCCTGGGTGGCCCCGCCGCCGCCGCCGCTCCCACCCTTGACTGGGCCCGCCTGGCGGACGCCCTAGAGGCCCTGCACGCCGAGGGCTTCAGGCTAGCCGGCCTGCGCGCCCTGCCCACCACCGGCCGCGACCTTGCAGCCCTGGCCTCACGCGGCGCCTTCCGCATCTCGCCGGCGCAGCAGCAGGCCGTGCACGCCAGCGCGGCGGCGGCGCAGGCCGCCGCTGCCGCGGCGGCGGCAGCGGCGGCGGAGCTGGTCGGCGTGGCGGCGGCGGTCATGCAGCCGCTGCACGGGCAGTCGCAGCAGCAGCAGCAGCCGGAGCAGCAGCAGCAGCAGCAACTGGAAGCGGAGCCGGCGGCTAGCAATGTGGTGCTTGTGGCGCTCACGCGTGACAATGCGGTCACGACGCTGCAGATCCTGCTGGATGAGGCGTCGGCAGCGGCGGCCGCAGCGGCGCAGCGCGGCGGCCCGGGCCGGCGACAGGCGGCGGCGGCACTAGCGGCGTTGGGCCCCGGCTGTGTGAGCGTCTCGCACAGCCCGGCGGCAGGGGAGCAGCAGGTGCTGACGGCATTCGAGGGAGGCGCGTTTGGCGCAGGCGGCGTTGCGCTGCTGAAGTGGGAATGAATAGGCATGGTTCTGCCGTAGCATGGGTAGTGTGCATGTGTCAGTTAGCTGAGTCGTGAGCTGCTTCCACTGCGAACTGCTGACATCAGTGTCCAGTATCTTCCGCGATGATTCCGTGTGGGCGTCTCAGGGCAGACATGTATTGAGGGGACTGTGGGCTCAAGTAGCCGCATGCGTACACTGGCGTGGTGCAGCCGCAACGTGGGGCCAGCAGTAGCTAGGCGGGCAAGCTCACGCGTTGAGCAGGGGGTCAAGCAGGCGATGCTTTTCGCAAGTGTAACCGATGTGAATGAGCAAGTGAGCAATGCCGGTGCTTCTTTGATGCGACCGGGGCGCAATACCCACATTGAAATGCGGTGGTCTCACCCAGCTCTTGACAAGAAAAGGTGACCCTCCCCTCAGTCTCAGACTCTCAGCTGTGCCCGCACCATGCTGCATGTCTGAAGGTTTCGCAACTACCTCATCTCCCGGACGTAGCCAGCAGGGTCGGTTGGTACAGGCCCCGCCCGCCATGTGTCCAGCCGTGTCCCGCTGTCAAGCACAAGCACAGCTGGCACAGGACTGACAGTGCCCGTACCGTAGATGCCGTCAGCAGTGCTCGTATCTTGTAGATGCCCTCAGGCACCCGGCATCTACACATGCGTAGATGACCCTGACCGCGGCATCTACACTTAAGCCCCCAAGCCCCCCAAAACGTCTACGCTTCCCCCATTTTTGCGCCAAAACCGGCCAAAACTGTCTACACTGCGTAGATGCGTGGCACCCAAACCCAAAAATTTTTCTCCGCCTTCGGCGGATTTTGGGCAGATTTCTACAGTGTAGATGGAAGATACGAGCACTGGCCGTCAGGCCCCGCGGCGTCTTCACAGACGACCCCACCCCTCCCCCAGCATCTACTGCCCCAAGCCCCCAAAGACGTCTACACCCCGTGGAAGTGTGCGTGGCCCCAAACCCAATGACAGGACGACCGCATACGGTACATGCTAGGACATGCTCGCCAGCATAGGCTCAAACAAGGCACCGGCAAATCTCAACCTGCGCGCCGGCACCACTTCTTTGGGTGGCGCCGCGCTCGTGCTCCTCCTGCGCACGGCCTTGCTTGCCTACCCCCTCCGCTATGCACATGCACGCCGCCACCCAGGCCCTGCACCGCTACCACTACCGCGAGACCCTGCATTGTGGCCGCAGTCACCAGCAGGCCCTGCCACTGCTGCCTCTATCGCCTCCACCACAATTCAGGGTCGTAGGCCGCACCCTACCAAGCAGCATCTTCATCAGCGTGTGCCACATGCTTGTCATTGAGTAGGTGTTGCCCCTCTACTACATCTATTCCGACTGAATCAGCTGAACCTGAATCCGAAACTTGCCCTGGCCCCCCTGAACTGGCCGTACTCGAGGCAGACTTTGCCACACAGTTCCGCAGTGTTGGCACGCTTGGACCCTGCGGGCACGCCAACCACCAAACACAATCACTACTTGCAGGCAGTGTTGCAAATTACCAGCAAGCACTGTATGCATGTCCGCACACCTGCACCGTCTCGACAATGTAGTTGGATGCTTGCGCGATGTAACGGACCCTGCCAAGTCCCTATGAGAACGTCTTAGCTTACATGATGGCTGGTTTATGAATACTCGTCCACACACACCATCAGGTGCACGTACTTGTCCACCAGCAGATGCAGCAACGCCTGGTTTCGGCCCCTGCCTGACCTGCTGACACAGCCTCCGTAGCCAGTGCTGGCATTGCCCCAGCCGGCAATGACCTCTTCCATGGGCCTTCCGCCAGCCAGCTGCTGTGCCGTTTGCTCGAGGACTGTTATATACATGACATACAGGTGTAAGGTGTAATGCAGGTCAGCATACACTGAACCAGATTACTTACGTCCGGGTTGGCGTCCGTGTTGGCCGTCGCCGCTGCAGCGCAGCGCAGCGCCCTCGCCATGGTCTTGCCGCCACCGTGCGGCAACCGCTCCCGCTGCAGTAAAAGCATCAGCGGCAGGCCCTAGCAGCTCCGCCTGCAATACAGCTAGCACGCGTCTGCCCGCCCTTGGTCGTGAGCTGGGTGGCTCTAAAAGTTGATTCGCTGTAAAAGTGCGGCTGACTGCGGGAGCTTGTCTGCCCCCGCCTCCGTATAAGATTGCGGAGAAGTGACATGGGTGATCGTGTAGTTACCCAAGAGCTCAAGAAAAAGATGCAGACACCGCTAATTGAGACTACAGAGTGTTGAGACTGCGGCGCCAAAGCCAATCCCGCGCGGCACGCCCGGCGCGCCCCAGCTCTATCCCGCGTATACAACCACAGATCAGTCCGGCCGCGTAAGGGTCCTCGTTCCCTAGTTTCTTCGCCATTTTATCTGCTGTAAAACGGCCGGGGCTGATAGCAGAGTCTCAGCCCCTTTTCCAGCCGTCGACAAGCTACCGGTACTGGAATCCACACCTGCTGATACCAGCAGCCCGGCACCAACTGCCAACGCCACTCACAATCGGCTGTTGCTTCCCATTCTCCTTGCCGCCATCCTTCACGGCAGCTGGCAGTGCTCCCAACGCAGCCCCAATGCTCCAAGACGCTCAACCCCATGCAGGCGAGTATGCCCCGCCACCAACACATCGCGCCGCTCCCCTGCCGCAAGCACCCAAAACGCTCCAACCCCGCCTCCCGCAGACAGTACCCCGTTCACCGGAACATGCGCCTGCCGCTGGGCGGCCCGCCGCGGCGTGTGTGTGGCAGCTTACCCAGGCCGCCTAGCTGCTGGTAGGCTCGGTGCACGTGGCGCGGCAGCAGCGGCCCGGTGTGTCCCTCCTGGGAGGCGCACACACGCGCTGCAGGAGGGGGGGGGGTTACATGCATTAAGTTTACGAAGTGAAGTCGTAGACAGGGACAGGAGGGGGGGGGCGGCGAGAGCGGGGCACGACGGTTGGGTTGGGTCGGGCGCAGTGCCCGGGTTACAAGGACACACGGTATGCTGTGCGCATGGCGTCTCAAGCGCGCGCGGCAGTAAAATGAACACGCAGGGCCCTGACAAGGCGGCCCGCGGCCCATGCACCCCCGCCCTTGGCAACCCCCGCTCTCGGCGCAATGCAACGGGTCTCGGCCTGCTTGGCGACCATGCAAGCCCTTGTGGCTCCGACGCCCTGTCCCCACGCCACGCCACGCCACGCCACGCCACGCCACGCCACGCCACGCCACGCCACGCCACGCCACGCCTCGCCAGCACCAAGCTGCCACAACCCGGCCCCCGCACCCCGCGCCGCGCGCCCTCACCCATCTCCACCAGCTCGCCCAGGAACAGCTTGCTGATGCCGCACATGGCGATGATGGCTCGCTCGTTGGGCACGGCGTTGCGCAGGATGGCCGTCATCAACTGCGTGAGCGTGGCGGGGGTCGGTTCGAGTGGGATAGGGGTTTGGTTCGAGTGTGATAGGGGTTTGGTTCGAGTGTGGTAGGGGTCAGGCATAGTGGGGCGGGGCGTCGTGTGTTGTGTTGTGTTGTGTGGTGTGGTGTTGTGTGGTGTGGTGTGGTGGGGTGTGGCGTGGCGTGGCGTGGTAGGTTCGAGAACGTGGGTTGCAAAGGTGTGCTGGAGCACTGTGCAGCAGTGCCCCAAAGGCTGTCGAGGTGCATGCGTGCACCGCACGCAGGGTGTGCCGCCGTGTGCGCCGCCCCCAACAGGCCCAGCGCTCCCACAGCTCCCGCACGCAGCCTCGGCCCCTACCTTCTTCATCTTGGGTTTGGGTATGGACGAGCGCATGAACGCCTCGAAGCGGCTCTTCTGCTGCTCCGTCAGGGAGTCAAACACCCTGCAGGACAGACGGGGGGGCAGTGGGTTGAGGCGCTGGCGAGGGCGCCCAACACAACGCATGAGACAAGCTCACAAGCTCACAAGCACGTGCACGCAGGCTGCACACCCTTCCCCTGTTGGTTGCGGTACAACCGGGAAGCACCCTGGCGCAGCAGCGCACGCACGCCGGTCAATCTCCCCGTCATAGCCTCGCGATCCTGTTCCCACCCGGTCCCCACCCCGTCCCCACCCGGCCCCCACCCTGCCCCCACCCGGTCCCCACCCGGGCCCCACCCGGCCCCCACCCTGCCCCCACCCGGGCCCCACTTTGGCCCCACCCCGGCCCCGTACCCCGGCCCCACAGCTCACTCCTTCTTGTAGGCTGCTGCCCGGTCAGGCGCCGCAGACGTCGGTGCTGCCGCCGCTGCCGCCTCCTCCGCCTGGCTTGGCCCGGCCGCTGCTGCGGGTTGCCCGCGGCCCCCCACGGCCCCCTGCCCGCCGTCCTTGAGAAGGCGGAACACCTGCAGAGGGCAGCGCGCACCACCAGTTAGCGACGATGCTAAACACTGCGAGACCGACAAAGCAGCGGCGGGGGTAGGCATGCATGGCCCGGGTTCCGCACTGTTGGCGGACGGAGCCAGGTGCCACTGGCCTTGACTACGGTGATAGCAGCAAGGCGGGGGCAGGGGGAGTGCTTGCGCCATCCCACAATAGCAGGGGGCCAGGATACATGCACAGGGTGCAGGGGATCAGGGGTCAGGGGGGCCAAGTGCTGACCTGCAGTGTGGAGTCGTCGTCGGGCTTGGTGGCGGGCTCGCCGCGTGCGGGCGCGTCCGTGTCGTCGTAGTCGTCCTCGTCCCTAGGGCGTGTGTGTGTGTGGGGAGTGTGTGTGTATGTGTGTGTGTGTACCCGTGTGTGTATGTGTGTGTGTGTGTGAGTGTGTGTGTGTGTGTGTGTGTGTGTGTGTGTGCGTGTGTGTATAAGTAAGTGTGTGTGTGTGAGTGAGTGAGTGAGTGAGTGTGTGTGTGTGTGTGTGTGTGTGTGTGTGTGTGTGTGTGTGTGTGTGAGTGAGTGAGTGAGTGTGTGTGTGTGTGTGTGTGTGTGTGTGTGTGTGTGTGTGTGTGTGTGTGTGTGTGTGTGTGTGTGTGTTTGCGGCGGGGCACCGCGGGCACGTGCGTTCTGGTCCGATAGTGGTGCCAGGGGGCTTGATGGAGGCACGTGAGCGACAGGTGGGCCGGCCGCACCGGGGCAACAGCAGCTGCAGGAATGGGCGTGGACACGCAAAGCAGCAACCTGGTGACCCCTAGAGGCCCCTGCCTGTGCCTCCCCACCCCTGTCCAGCTATCCCGTCTCACCCTGCCCAGGCTGCGCGCCCAGCCTGTGTAAACCCCCTGCACACATAACCTTCACCATCACAGCCACCCGTTGCCATGGCCTAAAGCCGGACTCACAAGCCTGGCCCTGCGCCCGCGGCCTCGCCGGCATCGCCAGCATCGCCCGCGCCCGCGCCATCGTCCGCGGTCGCTGGTGCCTCCTCAAACGCCTCCTCGAAGGCCGCTTCCAGTTCATCATCCAACTGCTCGTCTACGTCCATGTTGCTAGCTCAGCGGCTCGGAGAGCTTGAAGTTGTGTCAAGCAAACACAGTTTCTTGGGAATCAGAACTACGACTGGGCGCTTGTAGTTTTCTCTTTTTGCAGTTGAGGTCAAGCGCAAGTGATATTGTTCTGCGAGCCCGACAAACCGCTTTTTCTCAAATAATCAATTTCGGGTTTCCAACTTGAGCAGCGAAAGCGACGATGTATTGTAAGTTGAAACTTTACAAAAATTGTTTGTTTGGCACTGCAAAGGGAGGCCCATGGCCCATGTCGCCTGATTCTTCCCCATGCACGGACCCCCGGTGCCCACACGGCCACACGACGAGCCCAACAGCACACAGCGCCGCCGCGACATCGTGCTTGACCGGCAGTACCCCGCAGCGCTGCATTTGGTACACAGTGGCCCATTTGGCAATCCCGCTCACTTCGCCTCAACCCATTCTACCGTTATCACAACCTGCCGCCCTAGCTTCCCCAGACGTGAGCTGCCCATACGATACCTAGCTCCTTTGCTCACACAGTCACGCACGCCCCCTCCCCAGCCTCCCAACTACCTCCGACGCCATCGCCTGCTCACCACCCATCAAGCACTAAGAAAACTTTGCGCCCTCCAGCGCCGCCATGACCCAGCCCTCCATCATCTGCAGCGCCGCCGCCGGCTGGTCGTGCGGCACCATGTGACCGGCCCGATACACCACCACGTGCGTCAGCGGGCCGGCGGAGCGGCGCCAGCCAGCAGCCTGTGCGCAGCGACCAGCGGGTTGTAAAAGATTTGGATTGGAGCGTAGGGAAGCGGGTGGGGTTTGGAGGGAGTGGGCGGGGGAAGGGTACAGCGGGCACGGATGGGCACATGGGGTGGTGGTGGTGGGGAGGGGGGAGGGTCTGCCTCGCATCCGGATACTGTGTGGTGGCCCCGTGGATGTCCGAAGCGGAGACACGCGTCACCCACTCACCCACTTAACCACCCACCCACCCACCCACCCACCCACCCACCCAACCAACCCCCTCACCGGTTTCTGGCCGCGTGTGTCGGGGCTGATCCCGACCGCCGAGCGCGCCGCCGCACCGCCCGCAGCCGCGCCCTGCAGGTCTCGGCGCCCGTCGCCACCCTTGTCGTCATCGTGGTCGTCGTCGTCTGAGGCCAGGTACCAGAGGGAGCCCTGCGCCGTCTGCAGCTCCGCCTGCAGGGCAGGAAGGGTAAGCGGGAGGGGGGAGGGTGTAGATAGCAGCCCAAACTATAAACCAACCAAGGGGGAAAGGCAGGGTGTTGGTCGCTCGACACTTGGCCCCCCGGCTGTGACGCCGTGGTCGCCAACGGCGCGTCACTCCGCTGTTGGTTTAGCGCCGTCCCTTTCTCCAACATACGCCCGGTTAGCGCTTCCTCGACCACCCCACCGCCACCCTTGGCGTCTCATGTTCCTGACTGGGTTTGCTGTTGGTTTACCCTCCACCCCGCCAGGCTGCCACCAGTACCCATTAGCCATGACACCACCACCACTCAACCACCCCCACCACCATCAACCCACCACTAGGCCCCCTCCCCACACACACCTGGTGCTCCCACTCCAGCGCATCCGTCCAGGAGGTGACAGAGGCCACGCCGTCCAGAATGTCGTACTGACCCTGTGTGTGTGTGTGTGTGTGTGTGTGTGCGTGCGCGCGCGCGCGCGTGTGTGTGTGTACGGCAATCGGGTGTGTTTGTGTATGAGGTATGATGGGGTGGTATACTTTGTGTGTGGGCACGTGAGGGCGGGTGGATGGGCGCAGGATTTCCCCTTCTCCCTTTGGCGTCCTCACCCACCAGTGGCTTCACTCCCTTGCACCTCTCCTGTCCCCAACCGCTCACGCACCCCCTCCCCACTTGCCCCTCCACCTACCGACGGCCACAACAACATGACAGAGACTCCCCCCTCACACACACACACACACACACACACAACCGCACAACCACACCCACACACACACACACACACACACACAACCACACATAACACAACCACACACAACACAAACACACCGCCCCCCGCCCCCCCGCCGCCCACCTGGTAGAGCAGCACGGGCAGGCGCCGCAGTATGTCGGGCAGCAGCGCCTTGACCGACTGCATCGTGTCCGCCGCCATCACACCCCCCACCAGCTGCGAGCAGGAGGTGTAGTTGGAGTCGGGCCGCGCGCGCATGGCCTCCTTCACCTGAGCGCGGTGGGGTGGGGTTGGGGGGCGGGTGGCGGGAGGTGTGGGGAGCAGCAGGCTCAGTAGCAACAGCAGCAGTGACAAACTGTGGGGCATGCGGCTGCGATGGGGTACTGACCGTGACTATTAAGACCATCGGCAGGGTCGTCGGCAGCAAGCGAGCGCGTGTGTTAGGGCGTGGCGTACGGCGTACACGCATACGATACGGTACACACACCTTAAGACACACACTCATACACACACGGCGACACACACGTTTACACACGCCCCTACCTCGGGTAGGTTGAGCAGTCGGTCCACGGCCCTGCTGGGGTCGTACATCTCCGTGCGGCGCGTGTCAAACATGGTGGCGATACCCGTGGCGTTGGTGATGAAGCTGCGAAGTTGCAAACACATTCGCAAGGGATTTGGGGGGTGGAGGGAAGCCAAAATTGGGTTCTAGAGGGGGGAAGTTGCCCTTGACTGGCGTGGGGTAGGGCGGGCAACAAAAGAGCAGGTGCGTGTGTCACCGTGTCTTCACCCACCCTCCCGCCCACCCACCCACCCATTACACCCCACCCAACCCAACCCGCCCACCCACCCACCCATTACAACCCACCCAACCCAACCCGCCCACCCACCCGCGCAGCGCCTCTCGGGCGTCGTGCGCCTCCGCCCACTGCCGCGCATCAATGAGCCCCACCACCTCGGCTGCGCGGCCCGCCACCACGTCCCTCAGCCCCGGCGGCAGCAGCCCGCTGTAGTAGGCGGCGGCGGCCAGCGTCTGGGTCTGGGCCCGTGGGTCTGTCAGGCCGTTGCCGATGGCGATGCCTGGAGGGGGGGGGGGAGGGCGCGTGCAGGGGAGGTGGGGGGCGGGGGAGGGTCAGGGGAGGGGAGGGGAGGGAGGCGGGGGAGGGGAGCGGGGGGGTTACATTCATGATTAATTAAGAAGTGAAGTCGTAGGCAGGTACAGTTGCAGCGTAGACGCGTTGTTACCGATGTCCGTGAAGTCCAGCGGCCAGCTCCAGCGCGTAGACCCGCCGAAGGCTGCTGCTGCTGCTCTCCCATTTTGTCTAAAGACTATTCTAAGTAGGTTGATCGTATTGTAGTAACGTCAGTAAGATGATCACGGGGGGGGGGGGGCAGTGGGCACGGCTTGGCGGGAAAGGCGAGTTGAAAGGCGACTTGGCGAGCTGCGCTGGCTTGGCAGCCTTGTACGGAAACCTCGACCCTCGCATACCGCGCATGTGTTTGTTTGTCCGTTTTAAGCAACCGCCCAACTATTTCAGGAAAGGAACTCCCCCCCACCCTCCTGCACCCACCCGCCCAACTACCCGCCCCCCCACCCCTACCTGCCAGCTTGAACACGGGCGCGCTCTGCCCCAGCGGCAGGCTGCGGCGCCGGCTCAGCAGCGGGCCCTTGGAGCCCGGCTGCTGCTGCCCCTGCTGGTGCTGGTGCTGCCCCGCCTCCTCGCCGACTTGCAGGATGTAGTGCGCGATGGACGGCACATACTTGCCCGCGTAGCTCTGTAGGCACCACACACGCAAAGAAACAATCACACATGTTAGACATGTACATACAAGCATGGATTAATGCGCGCAGCATGCGGCAGGGAGAAAGGTTTGTTACGCGGCTTTGCGCCAGCTAACTTATGCACGCATGACTTGGCCCACCCCAAGCCCAAGCATGAGTCCACACAACTACCGCCCCTCACCACGTCCCCAGCATCCCTGTGCCCTCCCCGTTGTGGGCTGGTTCTGGAATGAACTGCTTGCCCCCCCCCCACACACACACACCTCGCCGGTGATGAAGAAGGGGCGGTCAGCCAGCGACTTGTGGCTGGTGAAGAAGCCCTGTGCGGGTTGAGCAAGGCGTGTGTGTGCACGTGTGTGTCGAAGGAAAGCGACAAGCAAGCACGTGTGTGTGAATGTGTGTACCGTATGTGTGCATCGCATCCCTTGATGGGCTCATGATGGACTCGCCGGGGTGCAACTCGCCAGGCCTTAGCCGCATCCCACACGCACCCCACACGCACCCCACTTACCCATGCCCAGCAAGCTGCTGCATCCAACCCCCTGGCTTGGTTTGGTTGGCTTTGGGCCTTGGGCTGGCCCCCGGCTTTGGGCTGGCCCCCGGCCCCGGCCCACCCCTCCTCGCTCTATTGCATTGGGTTCGGTCTAATAAGGGCTGGTATTTACAAACCCCCGCCCCCCCCCACACACCCCAAATACACACACGTTCCCACCTGCAGCGCCGTGTACAGGTGTGTGGCCATGCCGATCTCGTCCGGCGGCACGCTGCTACTGCCGTTGGCAGCCAGGCTGTAGCCGGTGCCCACTGGCTGGTCCAGCAGTAGCAGCCCGAACAGCCGGTTCCAGGAGCCTGCGATTCATTGCGTGCGTGCGTGTGTGTGTGTGTGGCAGGTGGTGGAGGGGGAGGTGAGTTTCCCCGTTCCCAGTAAGACCCACGGTGTGACGCAGTCTAACAAGCAGCCCAGCAGGTTGGGAATGGGGGAGGGAGGCGTCCGGCGAGGAGTCTGTGCTGTGCTGCTGTGTGGCCGGTGGCCTTGACGTGTTGGGGCGTTCCATACCCGCCCCTTCAGAGGCCCTGGGCACCTCAGAACACGGCTGTGGGAGGCAGGGCCGCGGGAGCCGGCCGGCCACACTCGTGTTCGGGAAAAGCCCCGGTCCCCTGCACCTGGTAACCTGAGCCATTTAGGAACACAGTACTCCTCGTTACCTCCAACACACGCACATATGCACGCGCACACACACACACACACACACACACACACACACACACACACACAACACACACACGCACACACACGTGCCAACTCCCGCACGTACCCGGGTTGGGCTCCACACTCAGGTCCTCGCGCACCGACCACGGCCCCAGCTCGTAGAAGCCCCCGAACGTGGAGGCGCAGCCCGGGCCGCCCTGCAGAGGGAGCAGCAGCGGCAGCGGCAGCGTTGTGGCCATACGGTTTGTAAGTGTGTTATGTTCATTTCAAGGATAAGTAGGTGCATGCAAGGACTTGCTTGCAAAACTACTGCCATGACAGCAGACGCAGGATAGGGGAGGCACCCGCAATGAGAGTGCGGCACACTCTCGAAAGCGATCGGCCCTTGGGCAAGTGGAAAGCAAACTGCAAATGCACAGGTACATTTGCGTATTCGTGTAGGTCCTATCCGGGACGACCCCCGAGGAAAGCTCCAGACCGTAAGGTGTGTTCCAGTGTGCGCACAGGGTGGAGCAGTGAGCATGCCGCGGGTGCACCACCCCCGGCACTCGCCTGCAGCCAGAGCACGATGGGCGCATCCCCGGCATCCTCCGACTTCCCCTGAGTCTGTGCCTCATAGTATGCATAATAGATAGCTGAGCCGTCCGGGCTGACTTTCAGGTAGCCCGCGTACGTGGGCTTGATGGTGCCCGGCACATCGTCGCCTCCTCGCCTTTTGTGAGTGTGCGTGTTGCTTACAATGTCGATACTGTGCTTAGGAATGGTTCTGGCAGCATGCATGCAGTGCAACACCGCTACGAGCAGCGTCAACGAAAGGCCGAGGCTCCGCATTTTCAGCTGTCCTACAGTGCGGCCATGCAACTAATACGTAATGCTTGAAACCGATACAAGCAAGTTGAGTTCTGACTCCGCCTGGTGGATATCCGAATCGTGGAAAGGCGCGTGTGTTCTGCAATTGCGCGTTCGCGGGCTGTGAAGGCGCTCGAGACGATACAGCAACATAGAAGTAGTATAATTACTTCAATCAAAGCGACCCGCCCTCGTCGCGTAAGCGTGCGCGGTCCGCCAGCACGCGAGGCCAGCGCACGCTTGGCGTGCCGGCTGCCTCCCCACCTGCGCTGGCTCAGCGCGGGATGCTCAACCTGCTTTCCTTTGGCTGCCTTCAGCCCCTCATCCCCTGCATTCCTTCACACGTGTCGATGCTGCCCGGCGGTGCAAGCCATGTGCCGATGATCCCCTTTACATCCCTTCGTTACAAACGCCGTACGGCAGCACAAGCGCCCCGCCGCCTGCTGACCCTCCCCTCGAACCCCCCGCCCCCCCCCCACACACACGCACACACGCAGCACCTAAACCCCACCTTCTGTCCCCCTCAGCGCCTGCCCCCGCCCCCCGCCGCCGCCGACAGCGACGCCTCCATGGCCGCAATCTCGTCATCCAGACACGCCATGTCCCGCCGCAGCGCCGCCAGCCGGCCCTTGCCCGACCCACCACCTCCTCCCCCGCCACCTCTCCCACCACCTCCACCTCCACCTCCTCCTCCTCCTCCACCTCCTCCTCGCATGGCGTGCCCTAGCAGCGCTTCACCCCCGCCGCCCACACGCCGCCGGCCCCGCCACGCCTCCTCCTCGGGGCCGTCCAGGTCCCGACCATGACCTCCTCCTCCGCCTCCTCCTGCTCCTCCTCCGCCTCCGCCGCCGCCGCCGCCCCGCGCTCCTGCGCCTCGCGGGCTCCAGCCCTCATGCACACCAGCCGGGCGCCGAGGCGACCGCGCGGCCGCCGCCCCTCCCGAACCAGCCCCACCGCCGCCCACTGCTGGTCCCGGTCCTGCGTTCAAGCTCCACGGCTTGCCCCCGGAGCCGTGGACGCCGGCACCGTCGGCTGCGTGTGGTGCCGCTGCCGGCACGTGCAGGCCCCTGGCGGAGAACCCGCCTGCCCCTGCCCCTGCCCCTGACGCGGCGCCGGCCCCGCCTCCGAATGAAAAGCTCCGCTGCGCCTCCAGCCCCTGGCCTTGGAACGCGGGCGCGGCGGTGCCGCCGGCTCCGCCAAAGGCTGCCTTGGCGCGGGCGAGCCCCGGCCACTGCGTGAACAGCGACGTCATGTCTGATAGCGCACTCGCACTAACACCACCAACACCAACACCAGCACTGCCTCCTGCGCCACTGCCGCCGGCGCCTGCTCCAGTGCCGCCCGCCCCGGCGCCGGCGAGCCCCGGCGGCCAAGCCGGGCCTCTGCCCGCAGTGCCGCCCGAGTCCACAGGGACGATGGCAGCCGCGGCCGCGAGGGCGGACCCTATGACCGCAGAGGCGTTCTGGTACGGCGCCAAAGCGGCGGCGAGCGTAGCGTCCAGCCCGGCGGCGGCGCCGCCGCCGCCGCTGCCGAGGGCCGCGCCTCCGGCGCCGATACCCGCAGAACCCGTGGGCATTGTGTGGGCGTGTGGGGGCGGCGGGGCAAGGGAGGCGGCGGAGGCGGCGGCTGCGGCCCCGGGCGGGCGGGAGATGAGCGTGAGGGCGCTGCGTATGTCTGCGCCCTGCTCCAGGATGTTGGCCTGGTGTGTGTGTGTGTGGGGGGGGGGGGGGTTGCAGCGTGGGATTGCCAGGTAGAGGATATGGGTAAGGGATTGAGGTGCGAGTGTTTGCGACATTGTGGAGGGGACCGCGACGGATTGACCCCGTCCCTGAGGCTGCTGCACATGCTGCACATGCTGCAGATCCACCGTGGCCGTACCGTGGCCGTACCGTGGCCGTACCGTGGCGGTACCGTGGCCGTACCGGCCCCCCTCCCCCATCCCATCCCCTCGTATGAACCCGCCCTCACCCTGGCCAGCCTCAGCTCCGACTCCCTCTGCGCCAGCGCCGCCTCCAGCTCCGCCCGCTCGCCCAGCGCCGCCATCAGCTGCTGCCGCACAGCCGCCAGCTGCTGGGACAGGCTGGACACCTGCAGGGGGCAGCAGGATGCAGAGGACAGGGGGCAGGGGGCAGCGCAGGGGGCAGGCAGGGCAGGGAAGAGCGCGGGGCAGGGGGGCGGGCAGGGTGGCATGAGGTGGGTTGGGGTGGGGTGCAGAGGAGTTCGTATGCCGTGATTGGATGAAGCAAGGCGCGGCGCCGGCCCCCTTCGAGCCCCCTGGACCAGAGCACCACACACACACAGCCCGAAGCCCCGGTGGTCGTCCATGTGGGACCACCGGCATGCGCGGGTGCCGGTGCATCCCCTGGCTTGAACCACCGCCGTACTTCCGGCTCGGGCACACACGCTCACCCCACCCCGCCAGGCCCAAATAAGCGGTAACCCCAGCGCCCCATCCCAAACACAAACACACACACCTCTCCCTCCAGCGCCACCCGTTTGGCTGTGAGCTCCGCCACGCGGCCCAGGCTGCCGTCCTCCTGTTGCCGCGCCGCTGCCACCATGGCGCTCTGCAGCTCGTCCTGCTGCTGCAGCCTGCAGGCCGGGCGCGAGAGAGGGCGCGGGCGTTGGGGCAGGGGATAGTTGAACTGATCGCAAGCAAATCAAGGTTCCCATGAGGACTAAAACCAAGCAAGCGGGGGACAGGGGGGGGGCAAACAGCCAACCGACTTGCCTTAGCAATCGCCTTTCGATTTGCCCCATCGCGCGCGCGCCCATCTACCGCGCGCGCTGCCTCCATCCATACCCGCCTCCCTCTTCGCGCTTCCAGGCCATGATCTTCGCTCTCTTGCTTTTTCTTTTCACGAGATGATGGGAAACAACCCACCTCCCACCCCGCCATCCCCACCTGCGCCGCGCCTCCTCCAGCGCGCCCGCCAGCGCCTCCCGCTCCCGGGCCGCCGCCGCCGCCTCCGCATTGGCGTGCAGCAGCTCCCCGCGCAGCCGCCCCACCTCGTCCTGCGCCGCCCGCAGCGAGGCCGCCAGCTCCAGCGCCGCGCAGCTGGCGGAGCCTGTGGGAGGCAGCCCGCGAGCCCAGGGAGCGTCAGGAAGGACGCAGGGCGAAGCATGCACGAGGCGAGAAGAGGGGAGCATGCGAGGACGCAAGGCACAGGAAGAGAGCAGGAGGTTGTCGGCACACACAGGGCGTGTGCAGGCAATGCCGGTCACGAGGCCACTGCGGTGACAAGGGGCCGAGCATCTCGTTCCGGCAGCAGCATCGCCGCCCGCTGCCCGGTCCCCCAGGTGCGGGTGCGGGTGGTCACGGTGTGGCGCACCTGCGGCCTTGTCGGACAGCAGCCGCATCTCCGCCCGCAGCCGAACCTACGGCACACGTGCGAGCACGGCAGGACGGGAGGCATGATGAGACGGGCAATGGTGGATGCACAAAGGGCCGGCCTTACTAGGGTCTTTCTCTCGGCGCCCAAACCCCTCCGCTTATGAGATCTCGGCTCCCAGGCCTGCCACACCGCAGCACCACCCACACACGCACACAGGCACCCACCACCTCGTCTTTGAGCTGCTCCTTCTCCATGTCGAAGGCCAGCCTGCCGCCCTCGCCGGCTCCTGCGCCTCCCGCCAGCCGCCCCGCCTCCATCTCCTCCTCCTCCTCCTCCTCCTCGCCCTCCTCCTCCCCACCCGCGCCCGGCAGGCCGTCGCCTTCCGCCCCCAACAGCAGCGCCGCCAGCCGCCCCGCCGCCGCTTGCGCCGAGCCAAGCAGTGCCTCCGCCCGCGGCGCCGCCGCCGAGGATATGCCCGTTACGTTGGCTAGCAGGTCACTGCCGATGGCGGCTGCGCCGCCGCCGCCGCCGCCGCCTGCGGCTGCGGCTGCGGCTGCGCCGCCCGAGAACAGCAGCTGCCGCAGCCCCTGCTGCGCCTCCTGCAGCAGCCGAACCTGCGAGCGAGACGGGAAGACGGGACTGGGCGGTTGAGCGCCCGACAGTCCACATGAGGCCCAGGACACAAGCAAGACACACACGCACGCGCACCACGTGCCGCCGACACTGCTGTACATGACCGGTACATGCGCCCTGGCTCCACTGCGCTGCGTGCCCTAACCCCAAGCCAAGCCCCTTTCCTACAAAGTGGCACACCAGTATGAGGCTACCTGCGTGGCGCCCTTGCGTGCTCGTGCCGCCACCGCTGCCTCCACCGCCGCCAGCCCCTCCCGCAACCCGCGCAGCGCCCGCCGGTCCCGCTCCGCGCCGGCCCGTGCCGCCTCATGCAGCGCATCTAGCTCCCCCGCCAGCTTGCGGTTGCTGTATGCGAGCTCGTTCACGCGCGATTCTAGCTCCTTCTTGGCATCCTCGGCCTCGCGAGACTGCAGGGTGCGGGAGGAGTTAACGACAGGATGCTTGGAAAGGAGGGTCGTGTGACAGGAACCCTTGCACCCTGTCCAGCCCTCACGCCATGCACGCACCTGGGCCGAGGCGCGCTCCCGCCGCTTGACTTCCCGCCGCAAGTCCTCACGCAGCGTGCCCACCTCGCGCGTGAGCGCTCGCACGCGCGCCTCGGCATCGCGAAGTGGGTCGGGCCGCTTGGGGCTGCAAGCCATCCCGAACACGCCTTTGGGTGCCGACCACGCCGCGAATTTCAGGGACCGTAACTATCGCCAGCTACTGAGCTACGCAGATGGATGCCAGCGCTGAAACGCCCAGCGCAGGGCAGCGGCCATTCTCATTATGGCATGTGGTCAAACTTCTCGTGCAAGCTGCAATCAGATACGCCGATGTACTAAGTGAGTTGAATATGGATGCTGACTTATTCTCTTGCCCAGCTGTCGAGCCAATGTGATGTTGACTCGTCGCGGATCGAGGACGCAAACGTCTCACTTTGGTCTTAATACAATGCTTATTAGTTGTATACAGTATCATTATAAAAGGACACGAGCGCTCATCAAACTATCTCCAGGTGCAAGAAGACTGAACTCTGATGCAGTTTTGCATGCCGCGTTTGAAAGCTTGGGCCATGCAGCGGAAATTATAGTTTAGCTACGAGGTAACAGCGGCCAATGGCGGAGGGCGCAGGCGGTGGAGCCGGCGAGGAGCTGTTTGTTTTGCGTGTTGCGGACGAGGCGCTCGCGGACAAGCTACACAGAGTATTGAGAGAGGAGGCCACGGTACACGGGCATGTGGAGCTAACATTCCAGGGTGCGTGTGGCCGTGTGGGTGCCTTGCGATGGGGTCTGGCGTGCGGAACGTGCCACCCGCCACTAGCCTGGTGCCCTACGCAAACATCCGCGCTACATGGTGCACTGGGACTCCAGAGGGCTGCGGGGTTAGCACAAGCAGCGGTGACATGACGGACTAGGGCTAGGTAGGGCTGCCAGGGAAGGAAGTTACATGCGGCTAGTTCAAGCGGGTTTGAGTGGCTTGGTGGTGCTGTGCGAGCGCCCTGCCCCTGGACTGTCCCAATTCCCAAATGTACCTTTGCACAGCGCGTTGCTTCCTCACAACTACCCGCCTATGTCGCTGTCATGTCACTCCTGTCACTCTGACCACGGAGCACATCGCCCTCGCCGTACAGATAACAATTTGGATGGGGTCCTGTCGGTGGAAGGCGTGTCATACCCCGTCAAGCTGCTCAATCTCCCCACGGTGGTGGAGGCGTACAAAACATACGATGAAATCAACATGGTGAAGATCAACGACATCGGCCAGGTGCGCGAAGCAGCTGCGAGGAGCTGGCAGTCATAGGATGGTTACAGGACGTGAAGCTGGGAGCTCAAGGGTGGGTCGGCGCAGTAGGGTTTTGGGGAACAGGGCGCGCAGGCACGGGTGCAGGTGCGGGCGCGAGCGCGAGCGTGCGGGCGGCTCAGGTGCACATGCAGGCAAGGGGGCTCCCGCGATCAGCAGCACGCCCCGCACCCGAACGCACCGACCCCATGCCTAGTTGCATTCCCCGCCGCGTGAACATCAACACTCCCTCACCATGGGACTGATGACAATGCGACACGGGTGCGGGGCTTAGCCATTTAGTCACCCCTGCCCTGCCTGCCTGCCTGCCTGCCTGCCTGCCTGCCTGCCTGCAGGTGCTGCTGGTGGGTCCGCCCGGCTCCTCCCTGCCCGACGGCCCCGAGGCGGCAGACGGCGTCACGCCGCCCATGCGCAACGCGCGGCAGCGGCACTTCAAGCCGGTGCCCAAGGTGCGGCGCACCACAGGGGCAGTGCGGGGGAGACCTCACACAGTGCTTGGGCAGCCGTAGCGGTGTCCAGCCCGGCCCACCAGTAGTTTGACTGGCTTGACTCTCGCCCTCTTGCAGCGCAGCCCAGCGCACGTTGGGCTTACCTACCACACACCCTCTGCCCCCTTGTCTCTCTAGTACCGTCCCACGACAACCCCGTGCTCCCATCACCGCCCTCCGTTTCCCTCCCTTACCCTCCCTTGCCCTCCCTTACCCTCAACCCTTGCCCTCCGTTAACGCATTCTTACCCTCAACCCGGACCCTTCGCCCTCAACCTGGCCTTTGCCCTTCCTCCCCCTTACCCTCAACCCCATTGCCCTCAACCCCGCGCCTCACCCCCGCGCCTCACCGCCGCCGCAGGTGGACCCGGGCGAGGTGGCGGCGGTGGAGCGCGACCTGCTGGCGCTGCTGAGCGGCTTCGCGCCGGCGGGCATGCGCATCACGGACGTGGAGGAGGAGTTCGTGGTGGACGCGCACAGCGGGGCAGGCAGCTGGCAGCGTGTAGGGGCGGGCGGCGCGGCGCCGGCGGGAGGGGGAGGGGGTGGAGCAGGCGGAGGGGGAGGGGGCGGGAGGGGGAAGAAGGATAAAGACAAGGAGGATAAGTAGGGCGCGTGAGGAGTGGGGCAGCGTGAGGAGTGGGGCACTGGTCGAGGCCGAGGCTGGGGTTGGGGATGTGGCATGTGTGCGCGCTGCCGAGGCTAATCTACCGTATGCGTTTGCAGGATGGGTGGTGTGTCGCTGACCCGTGGCGGGGACCTGTTAGGTATTGCGGAACTGGCTGGCACAGCCGCGCACGAGACGTGGAGCCGCGGGCTTTCATTGCTACATCTGAACACGTTGGTTGAGTCTCCCGTTGTCGCAGCGATGGCAGGGGCTGCTAACACCGAGAATGCTGTATTGTGGAACACGACGGGAATCCCAGAGCGAGAGGACTGGCGTTGTGCGGAGGCCTTGGGTGTCATGGGCGTGCGATGGGACAGTGTTAAGGCAGGTTGGTGAAGTCGCGCAGGGTGCAGCTGATTCCCAGACCCCAGCAGATAGCAAACAACTTGCAACGGCAGGGCAGGAGTGCGCGGCTGGTCGAACGCCGAGTTACTGTAGTTACTGTATAAATTGCTGGCTGGCTGGAAAGAGACTGTCATGGAGTGCGGGATCACGGCACAGGAATGAGCGCCACGGGTTAACTGTCTGGTTACAAATTACAGCGATGACAACGACACGACCAACAACGTATGCTTGAACCATGCTTGAACCAACCACTCCCCAAACTGCCCTTATGCCAGCCTTGCTAATGGCAAAATGCTACCATTCATTACAGATTAGCGCCGCAACGACGTGGGCGTCACTGCCCCCACTGCCCCGCATACGCCTGCTACAACTTGCCCCGCAGGACGGCTAAAAACACAAATGGCCCCCTCTCCCTAGTGACCGCTACATGTATGTCACGGACACTAGGCAAACGAGCCGGCCTACGCACGCGCCTACTAGGCACCGCCTAGTAAACTCCCGTGACTCCCGTCCCGAAACGAGCCGGGCGCGCTAATAACGCATAGGCGCCGGGCAACCGTGCCGGGCACACATGATGAATTTGCCGCCTCACAACCGGTCATCCACTTCCAGCCGCAGATGCAGCACTAGCCCACTCCACCTGACATCTTCCACTTCTGCAACGCATTTAGCACCCTCATCACCGCCAGTAACCAGCAGCATCAGCAATGCATTAAACACAAGCCCCGCTAGCACACGCGCGTGCGGGGGACTGAAACCCCCGGGAAACTCCTAGCTGACCTTGAAATGCCAGGCCGCTTCTAGTGAGTTGAAAACCCGGCAAATGTTCCTGTCATATTACCACAGGTTCACAGCAACAGGCGCCAGCAATGCAGCCCAACAGTAGCCACGTCAATACGGCCCGCAGTCCCCATGCGCCCTACACCGTGCCGATGCCCTCTGCGGCCAAGGTACGCAGGGACACTCGCCCACGTGGGATCTAGAGATCCTGGTATCAGCGCCTCATCACGTGAAGAAACCCTGGACGATACCGCGGGAACAGTGTGCTGAAGGGCATCAACTCCATCAGCCGGTGGCGCTATGGAGCGGCCGCCGCCGCCACCACCAACACGACTAGCAACACCAGCACCAGCGGCAGCGGCTACTACAACCAGCAGTAAGCAGGGAACCCCAGAAACCGTGCTTTCGTTATTATGCTTTGCTCAGCGCTGCAATTGATTAGCGCGTGAGCCTGCAGGACACGCTTCAGGGCGTGCCAGCAGTGCGACAGATTGACAATACTCAGCGTGATAGGAAGCAGGCAGCAGCAGCCGAAGCCAGTCGAAGCTTGCCACCAACACTGATTAGCTTTAATAGCTTTGAGCACGCATGCGCAACATTACGCTCATGCCATCTTGCGTCCTAGCGCCCATCGCATTCACACCCTAAGTCCACAGCTCAGAGCACTTGCTCGTCTCGAATAATGCGCGAAACTGGAACACGCAGCAGTTGGTCCTCACGCGCACAGCAAATGCCAGGCGCTGGAATGATGCACGCAGGTCTCTAGCCTTTTCGTATCTGCACGCTTTCTTCATCTCACGCGCGCAACCGCTCCCAACCACCTCGATTGGCTGCATGCGGCACGCACCTACACTGCACAGAACGCTACCCACAGCAGCACCAAAGCGAAACACACACACATACAGCTATTGCACACCAAGTGCTTGCTCCCATCCTACCGCTCATGCTGAAATGCAAGATTGAATTCCCACTCATGCTGTAAAGCCAGACGCCAAAAAGCGTACGGACAAGCAACCCACGGCCGAACGCCCCGCCAATACGACGATCGTGTGGCGTTTTAGAGCCCAACGAAGTTCCCGCGATTAACCAGTTTACCGTACACAGCACCCGCAGGCGCAGAAACATTCTGCGCTCGCACAGGTGCCCTAACACCAGCGTCCTAACACTCCCCTTAGCAGTTGACCCAATACATCCGCCGTCCAATCCACAGCATACAAGCCCATTCGTACCGACGGTTCCTAGATTGGATCAACATGCATACGCTCCAAGGACAGGACGCACATGCTCCCTCGCACGACACACAAAGAATCTCATCGCCGCGCAGCCACAACAGGAGAACACTCCGCGTCGGACAGCTGTGAGCGGCGATGTAAGGTGTTTGCCCGGGCTATTATTATCTGTGCTCGTGCTGTGCACGTAATGTATGTCTTCAATACCTCTCAATGTCTAGCGGCTAAGCAGTCCAGACGCTTGATGACCGGTCATGACCTGTCATGCGGTTGCCTCATGCGCGGTGTGTTCTGGTCGTATCACCCCAAGGAGGCCTCCGTTACTACCGCTACCCAAGCCATTATCCTGCCCACAAACCCCTCCGCAATCCGCAGTCCTGGGCACCGCGGACAAACCGGATCTGCCCGACTGCAGGTGCCGCCGTCCGCTACCCAACAACAAGCATGTACCTACCAAGAAACAGAAGGGCGACCTTAGGATGCGGGTTGCCAGAACCGCCACACCCAACCGCCTGCCACGCACCACATAGCCGTGCGACCCCCTGACCCGCTGGTGCCCCTCCGGCCCATCCACCTCCGCGCCGATGAAATGATCAGCACAGCCGCCAAGTCGATACTACCGCCTGCCTCAAACTGAAAGTCGCCCTCACCGCATCTGCAAAGCAGCGAGGCAAGCCCGCTGCGCCGAGTAGCTTGTTACGTGCTCTTTGCTTCGTGCTCTTCGTGCGCAGGACTGCATGTCGTCATTAGATTGCTGGAAACGTGGATTCCGTGCCGCACTGGCACATACCCTGTCTTGCCCAACGCCAGGTCCGCGGCACGGCGTGTCTGGTGCTGCACCCACATCCCGCCGTGCGCCCGGCATGGCCGATGAGCTGACAGCCTGCCTTGACCGCCGCGTCCCCTCTCGCGCAGGGTGCCGAAGCGGCGCGTAGCGGCGCGGCGCGTAGCGTCTAGCGATGGGTCCGGGAGCGCTTGCGAGCGCCACCCCCCGGCGGCGCTGCCGGCGCCTGGTGGATCAGCCGCTTGGGACCGCCGCCGCCGCCGCTGACGCCTCTGAGCGCGTTGTGCGCCGCCGCCGCCGCCGCCGCCGCGGTGGTGTCGCCACTGTCGACGTTCTCGACGTCAGCGGCCTCCGCCAGCGCGGCGTGGATGGCGCATTGGATGGCACCGACCTGTGGTTCAATGGAGCATGAGCGTTGCGATAAGTTTGTGATTCTGTGGAGCCCCTTGGCACATGAGCCTTCTCACTCCGCATGCGAGCACACACACACACACACACACACACACACACACACACACACACGCACACACGCACGCACGCACGCACGCACACACACACACGCACACACACACACACACACACGCACACACACACACACACACACACACACACACACACACACACACACACACACGCTCCGCGGCCCCACCTGCTGCCCCCGCGGCATGACGTCCTCGCCGCACTCCACCTCCAGCTCCAGAGCCATGCGGTGGCCGGGGCCGGGCGCGGGGCTGTGTGTGTGTGGCGGATGGGGAATGGGTGTGTGGGTGTGGATACACGCAAGGTGTCACGGGGTGTCAGGCGTCAGGTGGTAGGCGTCAGGCAGCTAGTGGAACAGCCAGGTAGCCACATGACAGCGGGGGCGAGTATGCACGGAGCAGCTATTACACACAGCCGGTAATCACGACGCGGTGCCGAGATATCGGGGCATTCGGAGTCACAGAGCACACACACGCATACACACACACACACACACACACACACACACACACACACACACACACACACACACACACACACGCGCGCGCACCTGACGTTAACGCCGCGCAGGCGAATGCCAGCGGCGGTCAGCGCGCGGGTGGCTGCCGCCGCCAGGTCCCGGCGGGGCGGGCACACGATGCGCACCAGCCAGGAAGACGAGGAGGCGCCAGCGGCGGAGGTGGCGGCGGCGTCAGAGACTGAAGCAGCCGCCGCCGCGGCCGCCGCCGCCGCCGCCACCGCAGCCGCAGCCGCCGCAGCCGCAGCGTCGGCGGTGGGCGCGGCCGCCGGCTGGGGCAGCACCGGCAACGCAGGCGCGGCCGCGGCGGCCGCCGCCGCCGCCGTCATGGCACCAGCCGCACAGCCCGAGGCTGAGCCTGAGGCTGAGCCGGAGGCTGAGGCGCTGCTGTTTGGGCCCACACGCACCTCGGTGGACGCCTCCGCCTCCACTTCGGCCGCAGCGGCGGCGGCGGCGGCTGCGTCCTCTTCCACCGAGCCGCACGAGGAGGGCTCGGTGGAAGCGGCCGCCACTGCTGAGGCGGCGCCTGCCACTAGGTGGCTACAGCTGGACCAGGGGGTGCATGATGAGCCGGGCGGCGGCGCGGGCGCGATGGCGACGGGCGGCGGCGGCACGGCGCCCGGCGCGGCGCCGGTCCAGACCGGCACCATCACCAGACCCGCCGTCTGGTGCTGCGGCTGTGCCTGCACCTTCGCCTGCGGCTGTAGCCGTTGCGGTGGCTGTGGCTGTAGCTGCGGGACCTTGGGCTCGGCTCCAGGTGGTGCCGTTGCCGAGACCTGCTGGCAGCGTGGGGCGGCGGTGGCGGCGGCGGCGGCGGTGGCGGTGGCGGCGGCGGCGATGCTGCTGTTGCTGACGGCGCCGTGTGTGCTCAGGCCAACGGGCACGAAGCCAGCCGGCAGCTGCGGCATCCCGGCGGCGGGAGCGGCGGCAGGCGCGCTGCCGTGGGCAGCGGCTGAAGCGGACGCGGCGGCGGCTACGGCCGCGGCGGCGGCGGCCTTGATGAAGGGAAGGTGCAGCAGGTTCAGGCCGGCAGAAGCAGCAGCCGTAGCAGCCGTAGCAGCAGTAGCGGCGGTGGCAGGGGAGGCGGCCGCCGCGGGAACAAGGGCGCTGCCGGCAGGCGGCGGCGGAGCCGGCGCGGCAGCGGCGCCGTTGCGACCGGACGCTGCGGCTCCCACCGCCGCGGCGGCGGCGGCGGCTTGGACGAGCAGAGACTGCATCGTCGCTGACGTGGCGGCGCCGGCGGCGCCGCTGGGCGCAGCGACGGACGCCGCTGCGGGCGTCGTGGGTGAAGAGGGCAGGGACGGCGCGGCCGAGTGTGAGGTGGCCATGGCGGCGGCCGTACTGGACGCCGCCACGGGCGCGGCCTCAGCGAAGGCAGTGGCGGCAGGCAGCGTTGACGGAACCGTTAGCGCAGCCACAGCCACCGCTGACGTTCCGTCGCCGCTCGCCGTCTGCTGCTGTTGTTGCTGCTGCTGCTGTTGGAGCATGTTCTTGAAGCCCGACGCGGCGGCGGCGGCCGCCGCTGCCGTCGCCGCCAGCTGGCGGCGCAGTGTCTCGTTGTCCTGCTGCAGCTGCCGGTAGCGGATCACCGCATCCGCCAGGATGGCGTGCTTGGGCCGCTTCAGGCCGCCGCCGCCACCTGCGGCCTCGCCGTCGGCTGCTGCGCCTCGGTAGCGTGGGTCACAGGCCGGCACCAGCTCCCCAAGCTGCTCAATGAGGTGGTTGATGCGGTCGCGGCGGTGCTTCTCAACCGTCGAGTGCGACAGCGGCAGCTTCCGGCAGTTGCCGCCGCCGCCGCCGCCGCCGCCGCTGGCGGCCTTGGATGGCGCCGCCGAGCTGCCGCGCTTGCCGCCGAGGCTGGCAGAGGCGCCGTAGGAGGGGTCTTCATCATCGTCATCGCCGCTGAAGGCAAAGGCGAAGTTGTCGGCGTCGGCGGAGGGCGTGGAGGTCGCCAGCATGGCGGCGGCGCCGCCAGCGGCGGCGGCGGCGGCGGCGGCCGCGGCGGCGGCGAGCTGCTGTTGGACCGCGACGGCGGCGTCGAGCAGCGACGGTGGCGGCGGCGCCGCCGACGGCGCCGTCATGCCGGCATGCGCAAAGGGTGAGGCGAACACGTCCGTCACAAGGCTTGCGGTTGGCGCGGATGCGGGCGCCGGCGTAATGATGACGGCAGGCGCTCCGGCGGCGGTGCCGGCGGGGGCAGCCGTCACGGCCATGTGCGGCTCAAACGCGGGGGCCGCACCGCTCGCCGAGCCCGACTCGCCGTTCGCACAGGCGCCAGCGGCGGTCTCGGCGGCGCCAGCAGGGGTACTACTGCTGAGCGCGTAGGTGTGCAGGTTGGGGATGTTGAGCATGGAGGTCATGGATGCGGTGGCGGCGGAGATGTATGGTGCCGCAGCCGCCGCCAGGTGTGCCTGCTGTGCACAGGTGGCGGCCTGCTCCTGGCCGGCGGGCAGCGGGATGGCGGAGAAGGACACGAGCGGCATGCCAGACGCCAGTAACTGCTGCTGCAGTTGTTGCTGCTGCTGTTGTGACAGGGAGCTGGCGGCCGCGAGTGCCGTGGCGGCGGCGGGCACGGCGGTTGCGGAGAAAGTCACGGAGGCGCTGCCGACCTCGGCGGGCGCCGCGAGTGTCGGGCCGCTGCAGGAGCTGTCATAGCTGCCGGAGCCGAAGCCGGCGCCCGCAGCAGCGCAGCTGCCCAGCAGCGTGTTGTTGCGACTGTGGTGGTGGTGGTGCTGTGCTTGTGGGTGGAAGGGGGAGAGCGAGGCGCTGGAGGGGTGGGCGGGGTGGTGCGGCGTGCTGGAGGACAGCGGGCCGTCGTTGCTGGGCGAGCCCGCGGCGCTTCCATGTGAGGATTCCGACGGCTCCTGCTTTACGATGGCCAGCGAGCCCAGCGGCGCAGCCTGCAGCTGTGTCAACACGTTGTAGACAGCGCCGGGCGTCTGGCCGCAACCGGCGCCACTCGGCGCAAGCAGCAGTGGGTCCGCGTTTCCAATGTCGTCGTCGACATGCGGCAGGTCGAAGCCGAGCATGCCGTCTTGTTCGTGCTGGAATAAGTAATCCTGCATCTCCACGTCCGAGCACATGTGGCATCCGTCTTGCCCCGACGGCCCCGGCCAAAATTCGAGGGACGCCATGGTTCGGTTCTGCGCGGGCAGGACACGTGAACGCGGTCAAAATTGCACAAATGCAGTGTCAATCGAGCCTCGGCGCCCCAGATCGCTGTCCGTGACGCATTCGCCGAGGACGCTGAAACTCGGCGGCCAGGGTTCTTCTCAACGCAACAACAGTGGCCGCCCCACTTATGGCAGCCCGGTCTTCGGAGCATTTACATGCAGTCTGAGGCAACATGTGCGAGCCTTACCTGCTTTGAGAACGAAGCGCACGCCGATTGGACGTAGCTTGGAGACGTCTCGGAGGTTTCGCCAGGCTCCTCTTGTGGGCCGTGCCAATCTAGCGTGTAAAATGCAGGTTTTCTTGAGTTGAGTTCTGTCTGCTGCCAACCGAATGTCAAGCCATGTGGTAACTTCATGTGCGTGTACGGACCAGCTTGGTTTTGCTCGATTTGTTGCTTGGACTTATTAATCTGCTTTTATCGTTGCCCAGGAATTATAATGTGAGCCGGGCGTCACTACGAGGCGCATAAGCGGCGAACAGGAGGGATATCCGTGTTCGACTGCTAATTGAGCGCACGCGCAGCCCCCATAGGCACGAGCGTATGCTTCATGGTTGACCGTGTCGATTGCAAAGCCCAAAATATAAACCCTAGTTCGCTGGTCGCCGCCGCTTTTTGCTCGTGGTGTCGCTTGCAAACTTGGCCCTGCTCTTACGATATGCGATATCATGACAAAACCGCTGGGCATGTCTAGCAACAATATGCTCTGCCTGGTGGGACCCTTTGCCGATACTTTCCCGGTCACGGGGCGCCGTTCAAAGCCGGCAAAGATATATTTGTTCGCCACGACATCTTACGCAACTCCAGTGCATGCTAACTCCGTCGGCTGCTCGCCGATCAGCGACGTTTCGGTTTCTCAGGGGCCCAATGTGGCTTTTCGTCTTCGCAGAGGACCTGTTCTGGTTCAGTCTGGTTAGCGGTCTTTGCTGGCGAGCATAGGCCGCAGCAGTGAGGAGTGCTGTGGCTAGGGGGTTTCCTGTGTATTGCTGGCTGCTTGGCAGCGGACTGTGGCTGGACGCATGGCGGGCTGTGCCTGCACGAACCGACCCTAACCGACCCCGACTATGACCCGGGAGGTGAGGTAGACGCTTGCGGCCTCAGACTAGAGACGTGGCGTGGGCGCAGCCCACTTTTCCCATGCGAGGGAAACCACAATCTTGTCTCTTACTCACGGCTGGGCGCCCGAAGGCCTATCTGTCATTAGGGAAGGACATGCGCGGACGGATGGCAGGGGACGGGCGTTCCGTGTGTGGGGCACTACAGTAGGGCGCCAGACGGCCAGAACGCGGGACAAGGGGCTTACCGAGTCACCGGGTGCTTACTCACTTCCGCCGTGCACGTGCATTCAAGCGTGCACTGCCCCAAAATAATACAAAGCCGCTGCTTGCGGGGCCTCGCCCCACCCAGGTTGTGTAGCGGCTGGGTTGTGTGTCCCAAGCTAGCCTGCAGGTAGCAAAGCGGCAGCAACCTGTCAGTGCTCGTATCTTGTAGATGCCCTCAGGCACCCGGCATCTACACATGCGTAGATGACCCTGACCGCGGCATCTACACTTAAGCCCCCAAGCCCCCCAAAACGTCTACGCTTCCCCCATTTTTGCGCCAAAACCGGCCAAAACTGTCTACACTGCGTAGATGCGTGGCACCCAAACCCAAAAATTTTTCTCCGCCTTCGGCGGATTTTGGGCAGATTTCTACAGTGTAGATGGAAGATACGAGCACTGCAACCTGTAGCTTGACGGCCTTCTGACACCCGCTGACACGCACGCGTAACAATTGGGTCAACTGGCACGTGACAACCTTGCCAGACCGGCACCGCACACCAAATTGCAGGGGGGGACTGCGCTCCCAGCCTTCTGCTGCTGCACTGCTGGTTCTGAGGTCCCTCCGCGGTGAGGTCTGCACCTGGGAGCGGGACTGCGTGGCGGACTGTGGACCTCTTGTGTGCCCGCGGGGCCTGGCGCCGCAGCTGTTGGAGGGCGCTACAGGGCGCGACGCGCACGGAAGCGGAGTTCTTTCGGGCGCTCTGTGAGCGGCCCTTTTAGTGGTTTGGGGCGGGTCGTTCACCTGCGGTGGTTCCTGTGCGGCACCTGGTCTGCTGGGTCACTGCGCGCGGCTGCTTGGCTTGGATAGGTGGGCGCGCGGGGTGGGCGGAAAACCGCTGTCTGGGTGCCCCCGGCTGAGTGGGGCACATGACACGGTCTGCGACGTGGTGGTGGTGTGTGTCCCTGCGTTTGGTCTTGCGCCCGCGGTGGTTCCCGAGCAACTTCTGGTCTGAGCTTTGTTGCTGGGCCAGTGAGCGCGGCCGCTCGTTTCTGTGCGTGGGCGTGCGTGGCGGTCGGTTGGCAGCTGTCTGTGTGCCCTGGCCTGTACCGTATGGGGTCCAAGGGCCCGTTCTATAGCGTGTGGGTGCGGGTGTGCCTGCGTTCTGTTGTGCGCGCACTTGCGGTGGGTTGGGTTTGGGTGCTGGGTTCGTCTGTTTCTTGCTCTGTTCTGTGAGTTTGTTGTTGCTTCGCGTGCTTTCTTGGGTGCCCGGAGGGGTGCCCTTTGTTCTGGTGGCTGGTGCGGTGGCCTCTGACGTGTTGCTGGGACAGGTGGACAGACAACACACCTCGCCGCGGGTGCCCCGCACCCCCGCACCCCTGCACCTCGCCCGGCCCCGCACCTCGCGTGCACGCCTTCCCCTGATGAACTGAGCAACACCAGGCAACAGGGTCACAGCCGTGATGATCAGTTCTGGCGCTCGATTGTGCACGAGTTTGCGCCAAGCTGCCTGCTGCGGTACCGGCCAGCGCCTGGGGCTCGTGTTGGTTGATGTGAGACAATGTGAGTGAGTACGGTGCGGTAGGAGGTTTTGGACTTTTGGTCCCACCCGAGGCTCGCTTTGTTGCATGGCTTTCCCACGCTGCTGTCAGGGGGGGGGGAGAAAGCTCTGGTTCTTACCCCATGCTCAAAATTACAGAGCTTTAGGGGAGCATTATGCACGTACTTCTAGTTGGGCTGAGCCCCCTGAGCGAAGCGATCCAGGGGGGGCGAAGCCCCCCAGGATTGCCCCTGTCCGTGCCTGCCTGCCTGCCTGCCGGAGCGAGAAGCGACCTCGCGAGTCCATGGACATCTTGACTTTCTTCAGTCCGCGAGTACCGTATAGCTCTCGGGCCCTGAATATCTTACATCCATGTATCAAAACATGTCGACGACAAGCGTCTTGGGGCAAGAATGTCGAAAGTTTGTGCAACAGCCGAACCATGCGTGCCGATCCCGCCTTAATTATGTCGCGGCCCCGGATCACGCGCCCGAGCCCCACTAGCCGTTTGTGGTGCTTGTGAGGGATTTGGAATGAGGTATCACGGGCTCATGTGTGGAGTGGCGTGGACAGGGCGTGGCGGTGCCTTTGGTATGCCCCTTTGCCAGTCCCGCTGGGCTTGCAAGGGTGCTGTTTATGTCGCAGTATATCGCCGGTACCCATCGTCACATCCCTTGCTCTAGGGGCTCAGCCCATTTTCCAGCTGTACAAAGCTGACACCCCTTGTTTTCTGAGGGGGTGTCTGGTGAGGAAGTTCTGGGCCGCCAAAGTTGGGGGGTCGGTCCTCGTCCTGGGTACAAGGGGGATCCATTCTCAAAAAGTTGGGGCTCCGTCGGGTTTCGGGAGCCCATCCTGGCGGATTTCGGGAAGCGCCCCACAAGCAGAACTAGGGGTCAAACGCAGCAGTATGAGGCTCATATGTGCATGTTATGACGTACTAAGCGCAAACAAAGCGTGGGAGGGCTAAGTTGCGCGTCCAGGCGTGGACATGTCTGGACATGTCTCCACATTCAACACATGCGCACTGACACAGCTGGGCTCTGAAGCGCTGGTGCGCATGAGTTCACGTCTAACAAGGCTGCCGATGCACACTGTGTAACCGTCACGCGGCAGAGAGTTGAGCGCGGGGTGGTCTGGGTCGAGGGGATTTCCATGGATAGGATTCCGCCTGTGACCGAAGTCTCAAAACAGGACCGCTCGTGCTCGGTATAAAATGGAGGGGTTTTAACCCCTGAACAACAAGGTTTTGTCCGTCGGGGGGTCGGTCGTCCCCTCAAGGGGGGGCCCGGGGGATTTCGGGGCATGGGGTCTGGCACTTTGTTTCCTACCCCCCCCCCTGCTGCTGTCATCAGTGCCCAGACGTCTCGAGTGAGCCGGGCGTCATTGCGAGGCGAACAAGCAGCGACCGGGCGGGGTATACGGTACGACCCCACGTGTGAGTGTGGCACTGTGGCAGACCTCGCAGGGCATGCCCCCCGGCTGCAGAGCAGGCCAGTCATGCCGAATTGCTCGCCCAGACCCCAGGCAGTCCGCACCCTTGCGACCGAACCCGCAACCCCAGCACAGACATCCAACCGCAGCGACCCGACCCGTGCGCACATCACGCGTCTTGACTGATAGTAAAGGTGTGTAAAAGATAGCAGAAAGAATAGGAAAGAAGCGCATGCTGCAAGGCAGGGGAAGGCCTGCCTATTCAAGAGCCTACGGACATGCTGGGGCGCGCCAGTCGACACGCTAGCAGACCGAAGCCGAACCGGATAGGCTTTTGATCCAAGTGCTTCCTTGTATATCGAGGTAACTCCTCATACATGGGGTAATGTTAATGCTGTTGCTTGTGTAGACGCTGCTGCAACCATCCTGCCGACCCGGCCCGGCCGCCTAGCATGCCTGATGCCGCCCGGCCGGGCCATTCGCCCAGTCCAGTAGACCCGGCCGGGCCATCCAGCGGACCTGGGACGACCTGGCCACAGGCACGCCGCAGCCCCCGCCACCCCCCGCCCACGTAGCCAGCAGACCCGGGACTCCCCGTTGCTGACCCACCACTCGGGTTGCAACCATCACTCGCCATCCCCAAGGTTCTCACCCTCCTAGCGCATGCTTCTATGTTGATTATCAAAGGAGTACATTTGCTACTAAAGTAAGGCACCTTCGGCAGCGATTGCACCCGGCGACCTGACACGGCCGGACACGCCGCCCATACCCACACGGTACCGGTACGGTTGCCCGCGCATGCCGGTCGCGACCCCTGCGATCCCCGCGCGCCCAGCGGAGCTTGCACTTCACTTTTACACACATTGGTGCACGCCACGGTGCCATAGAAATACATTTGCTGCGCGATAGGGAGCTAAGACCTGACCAGCTGGGTTCCATCAACTTCTCCTCTTTGCCAGCGAAGTGCTCTTACGCACGCCCAGGCCTGCCAAGGCTAAACCGCGAAGAGATACCATATTGACTCCTTACAGAGCTTGAGGCGACCAGCGCGCCCAGGAAGCGCGGGGGCTTGTAACGCATTCGTCTAGTGCTTCTTAAATAGTGGACTGCCATGTGGAAATTCATTTCTGCCGGCACAACTGGCGGTCCGCTGCTGCGCTCGCTGAATGGGAACAAAGGACGCCAGACTTGGGAGTATGACCCAGCGGCAGGCACCCCTGAGCAGCGCGCTGAGGCGGAGCGTCTGCGCGAAGAGTTCACAGCCAATAAAGATAAACACCACCACTCGGGCGATGAGCTGCTGCGCCTGCAGTCCGCGGACCGCATTCGCGCCAAGAAGCATTCCCCGCCATCCGGCCCGGTGCCTGACGCGCCCGACGCTGAGCGCGTGGAGGAGCATCTAAAGGGTGCGATCAGCTTCTATGAGTGCCTGCAGCAGGAGGACGGCCACTTTCCGGGTGATTACGGTGGCCCGATGTTTCTGCTGCCTGGCCTGGTCATCACGCTCTACACCTGCGGTGCGCTAGACCAGGTGCGTGTGTGGAGGGGTGAGTCAAGGGCAGAAGGGGGGACGGGGAGGGGGGCATGGTTACGTGCTGTGCGCGTGTGTGCGTGTGGGGGGAGGGGGGTGCGGGCATTGCAGGGGGGCGCCACACATGGGCATGAAACGCAGCAAGGGCTCGTGAAAGGGCCGCGATCTGCATGCCATAGGCCGGGACGAGGCGTGTGTGGGAACGGGGCAGGTGAGGAGGTGCGAGGCTCTGGGGGAGGACAACGACACCGGACATGGGGGCTGGGGCTGCGCGGAATGCGGCATGCAGGACACGGCATGCAGGACAGGGCGTGTCGCGTGTCGCGTGTTGTGTCGGGCCAGGCTGTGGGCTGGGCGTGTCGCGGTGGGTAGGGCGTGTCGCGTGTGGTGTTTTGCCAGGCTGTGGTGATGCGCAAGTCGCACGTGAGGGTGTCTGCATCAGGGCCAGTCCTTTTGGCTGGGCGGTTCGGAGGGGCCGGGGCACAGGTGCGGGGGCCAGCCCGGAAGGGCGGGCAGACATGACACGCGTGTCCGTGCCGCGGGCTGGCGGCGCGCCCAGGCGCCTACACACACGCATATGCATACGCGCACATACACGACCTCGCCTCGCCCACACCACCGCAGGCCCCCGAACTTGAGGGGATTTCTGCATGGGCAGCTTCCCCCTTCCCCACCCGTCACCGTCCCTCCTCCCCCCACGCTCTCCTCCTCGCTCGGTTGCATTGGGTTCACTTTGGTTTGGGCTGGTATCTACAACCCCCCTCTCCGTGGAAAGCTGCACCATTTCCACGCCGCCGTCTCCAACCCAGCCATGCCCCGTCCTTCCCTCTCCCCCCTCCCCCCTCCCTCCCACTGCCTGAATAATCATGAATGTCACCCCCCCGTAACGACGCGCCTGCTGTACTTATGTGCCCGGCTCCAAAGTCGCTTCTTCCTCATTAATCATGATTGCAACCCCTCCCTCCTGCCTGTTCCCCAGATCTTCAGCCCCGCTCACAAGAAGGAGGCCCTGCGCTACCTGCACAACCACCAGAACGAGGACGGCGGCTTCGGTCTGCACATTGAGGGTGGCAGCACCATGTTCGGCACCGGCCTCAAGTGAGCAGCAAGGGGGTTACACTCATGATTAGTTAAGAAGGGAGGGGGGGAGGAGGGGGAGAGAGGAGGGGAGGCAAGGAGGCGGAGGGAGGACGTGTGTGTGTGTGTGTGTGTGTGTAGATCCCAGCCCAAACTAAACCGAACCCAATGCAAAAGGGCGAGGAGGAGAGCGTGGCCTATGCCTTGACAACGGAGTCACACTGGGGGAGAGGAGGGGAGACCAGGGGGAGGACCGAGGAGGGAAGGGCCGAGGGGTTGAGGGGCAGCTTGTCCCAATCCCAGATCAACCTAAGGGGGGGAGTCAGCCGTCCATGCAAGGGGAGAGAAGGGAGGAGGGGCCTGGTGCTGCTCGCACCACACCATGAGGGGTGCGGTGGGGGAAGCGGGGAGCAGGGCGGGTAGTCGATGCCCAGCTCCGAGACCGAGAACCGGAGCTGTGGCGGGAAAGGGAGGGGGAGAAATGCCGGGTAGGCAGGAGAGGGAGGGTGGTGCAGGGTGGTCCTTGACTCCTCCCCTACCGTCTACCACTTCCTTAGCTAATCGTGAATGTAACCTCCCCCCAGTGCATCCTGTACTGCTTTTCTAAACATCCTAGCAACCGGCCCCCCCCCGTGCACGCCTCCCACCCGCACCCCCACCCTCAGCTACGTGATGGCCCGGCTGCTGGGGCTGGCGGCGGAGGAGCCGCTGTGCGTCAAGGCGCGGGAGTGGGTGAGTGGGGTGGGGTGGGGGGTAGCGGGGTTGGGGGGGAGGGGGAGGGGGTAGCGGGGGAGGGGGTAGCGGGGGAGGGGGTAGCGGGGGAGGGGGTAGCGGGGGAGGGGGTAGCGGGGGAGGGGGAGGGGGAAAGGGCGGAGAGGGGGGTAATTGCCCGAGCCCAACGAAATTGGTCCACATAGTCAAGGAATCGGGGGAGGGAGAGGAGAGAGGGGGACAGGGTTCCAGCCTTCTAGGCATACCGGTCGCTCGTTAGACGGCAGGTGGGGGAGGATGGGAAGCGCGGGGAGAGTCAAATGCAGTCCCCAACCAACACTCCCAACGGCGCCATTCCCAACAAGGACATTTTTGACCCGTCTGCAACACGGCGCTGCCCCAACACCGTCTTCATCTCACTAGTCAAGCCTGGAACCCCTCTCCTCCCCCGCCAAACCTCGCAATGCCCCTTCGGTTTCATTTGGGGTTTGGAATTGCCTCCCCCTCCCCCTTCACTTCTTAATTAATCATGAATGTATGTAACCCCTTCCCCTCTCCCGCCCCCAGATGCACGCCCGCGGCGGTGCCACCTACATAACCAGCTGGGGCAAGTTCTGGCTGGCGGTGCTGGGCGTGTACAGCTGGGACGGCATGAACCCGCTCACGCCCGAGATGTGGCTGCTGCCACACAAGTGAGGAGGGGGAGGAGGAAGGGAGGAGGCGGGAGGGAGGGAAGGAAGGAAGGAGGGGTGTAGATACCAGCCTAACCAGGGCTAAACCGAACCCAATGCAATAGGGCGAGGAGGGCGGGAGGGTGGAGGTGGCTACCCATCATCAGTCCTTGGGGGGCTGAGGGCTGCGGGGGGTGGGCTTCGGGGGAGGCGGGTAGGGTTCACGGCCCGGCGCAGTGACTTGCCAGGATGGCGGCGGCGCGGGGTGTGGCGGTGCGGCAGTGCCTGGGCGGGGGCAGGAGCTGCGGTGCACCGACCGGCGGCAGGGGGTGGCGGCAGGGGACCCCGCGGCAGGGGGCCCCGCGGCACGCCCCAGAACCGCCGCCGCTGCTGGCACGGTGCCACCCCGCCAACCCGCCACCCGCCATGCCTTCGAGCTGACCCCTGGCGCCACCGGCACTGGCCGCACCACACCGACGGCCCTCCCTGCCCTCCCCTTCCCCGTGCCCCCGCCCCTGCCCTTCCCCCGCCCTGTCCCCCCAGCAAGTGGACGGGCATCGGCATGCTGCACCCGGGCCGCTTCTGGTGCCACTGCCGCATGGTGCGTGTGTGGCTGTGGCGCTGTGTTAAAGAGCTCAAGGAAAACATTGCGCAAAGACAGTGTATGCGGTGCAGCAAAGCGTGGCGCTGCGTGTGTGTGTGTGTGTGTGTGTGTTTGTGCGCTGGTGGCGATGCTGGGTTGGGGTTCAAGATAGGCTCAGGGTCAAGGGCTGGGCGTGGGGCTGGGCGCGCGCGCAAGAGGCGGGTTCGCGGCGAGTGGCCTGAGCTCTAGGGGTGGTGCGGATCACCCACCAGGCGGCTCACACACGCCCCACAAACCCCGGCACCAACCCCCGCTCCCCCGACCCGCTTCTCCCCCCTCCCCCGCTCCTCAGGTGTACCTGCCCATGAGCTACGTGTACGGCAAGCGCGGCACGTGCCAGGAGACGCCGCTCACCGCCGCCATCAGGTGGGGAGGGCGTGCGTGTGTGTGGGGAGGGATGGGGATGGGAGTGGGGGGCGGTGGGGGTCGGCGCGCGTGCCATGCACAGTGCACGTAGATATACACGCGCATCCATGTACAGGACCCCCACGCATGGGCTCGGCGCTCCCTTTCCCCTCCCACCTACTACCGTCTACCACTTCCTTAACTAATCATGAATGTAACCCACCGCCACTGGTACACCCGCCCTCTGTCCCCGTGGGCCTGCCACGCCGCCGCAGGCAGGAGCTGTACCCCATGCCGTACGGCCGGGTCGACTGGAACGCCGCCCGCAACCAGTGCGCCAAGGAGGACCTGTACTACCCCCACCCCCTGGTGCAGGTGCGTGTGCGTGTGTGTGTGTGTGTGTGTGTGTGTGTGCGTGTGTAGGAAGATCTCAACGTGCTCCGTGGACGAATGAGGATCCCTTGCCATATTTTCCCATCTATATAATCCTATATAATGCATGAATGTAACCCCCTACACCACCCGTGACACCCCAACCCCGGACAGGACATCCTGTGGTGGGCGCTGTACAAGGCTGAGAACGTGCTGCAGGGCAGTTGGCTGCGGCGGGCGGCGCTGGCCGAGTGCATGAAGCACATACACTACGAGGTAGGGGGGTGGGGGGAGGAGGAGGGGGGAGGTGGAGGGGGAGGAGGAGGGGTTGACTGTCCCCCTGTGGTGGTTTTCGACACCTACCCATGACAATGACGGGCGTAATTTAAGCCCTTATGCTCTCTACAACACACGCGCACACGCGTTGTTTTAGAAAGTACAAACACACGCACACAATACAAATCGCTTTGCTGCATCGCATACACTGTCTTTGCGCAATGTTTTCCTTGTGCTCTTTAACACATACAAATGCACACGCACGCACGCACCCGCCTGCAGGACGAGAACACGCGCTATGTGGACATCGGGCCTGTCAACAAGGTGATCAACATGCTGGCCTGCTGGCTGGAGGAGCCCGGCGGCAAGGCCTTCCAGAAGTGAGGGGGGGCAGGGGGGGTGGAGGAAGGAGGAGGAGACACACACTGGCACGCACGCTGCACACACCACCCATTCCCCATTGACCACATTCACCTTCCTCCTCCGCACTCCGACTCCCCTTCCTCCTCCCAACTCACACCCTCCCACTCCCGCTCCTCCAATCGTTGCAAGTGCTGCTCACGCTCTACCACTTCATGTCAAAGTTCTCCGAACCTCCACCCCCACCCCCACCCCCACCCCCCAACCCCACCACCCACCACCCACCCGCCAGGCACCTGCCCCGTGTGCACGACTACCTGTGGGTGGCGGAGGACGGGCTGAAGATGCAGGGCTACAACGGCAGCCAACTGTGGGACACCAGCTTCGCAGTGCAGGTGCGGGCAGGAGGGAGGGGGGGAGGGTGGGGGAGGGGGGGAGG